>NW_024719073.1:0-30424 GCF_018991925.1 Homarus americanus | reverse complement strand
GCACCTCCCCTGACACTCCCAGGTACACCTCTGACACTCCAGGTACACCCCTGACCTCCCAGGGACTCCTCTGACACTCCCAGGTACTCCTCTGACCTCCAGGTACGCCCCAACTCCCAGGTACACCTCTGACACTCCCAGGTACACCTCTGACACTCTCAGGTACACCTGACACTCTCAGGAACACCTCGGACACTCCCAGGTACACCTCTGACACTCCCAGGTACACCTCAGACACTCCCAGGTACACCTCTGACACTCCCAGGTACACCTCGGATACTCCCAGGTATGCCTCTGACACTCAGGTACACCTCAGACACTTCAGGTACACCTCAGACACTCCCAGGTACACCAATGATACTCCCCAGGTACACATCTGACCTCTAGGTACCTCAGACACTCCCAGATACACCTGTCACACTCCCAGGTACACCTCCTAACACTCACTAGTGCTCTCTGACACTCGCTGGTACTTCCCTGACACTCCCAGGTACACCTCAGACACTCCCGTGCCACCTCAGACACTCCCAGGTACACCTCCACACACTCCCGGTACACCTCTGACACTCCAGGTACACCTCGAGACTCCCAGGCATACCTCAGACCTCCCAGGTACACCGCTGACTCTCACAGGGACCCCGCCTCAGCACTGCCAGGTACCTGCTACACCTCCATGTACCTCAGACACTTCCAGGTACACCTCTGGCTCTCCCAGGTATACCTCAGACATTCTAGGTACACCGCTGTCACTCCCAGGTACACCCTTGACCTCCCAGGTGCACCCCTGACCTCCCAGGTACACCTCTGATACTCCCAGGTACACATCTGACACTCCTAGGTACACCTCTGACACTCCTGGTACACCTCTGACACTCCCAGGTACACCTCCAGACCTCCTGGGCACCTCAGACACTCCCAGGTACACCTCCACACACTCCCACGTACACCTCTGACACTGAGTACCTCGGATGCTCAGGTATACCTCTGACACTCCCAGTTACACCTCGACTCTCCCAGGTACACCGCCTGAAAACTGCCAGGTACACCGCTGACACTCCATGTACACCTCAGACACTCACAGGTACACCTCAGACACTCCCAGGTACACCAATGACATTCCCAGGTACACCGCTGACCTCCAGGTACACCTCTGTCACTCCCAGGTACCTCCGACACTCCCAGGACACCTCCCCATATGCCCAGGTACCTCTGGCTCCCCAGGTATACCTCAGACACCCCAGGTACACCGCTGTCAGTCCCAGGTACACCCCTGACACTCCCAGGTCCCTGACACTGCCAGGTACCGCTGACACTCCCATGTACACCTCATACACTTCCCAGGTACACCTCTGGCTCTCCAGGTATACCTCTGACATTCCCAGGTACACCTCTGACCTCCCAGGTACGCCTGACACTCCCAGGGACTCCTCTGACCTCTCCAGGTACCCTCTGACACTCCCAGGTACACCGCCCTGGCCTCCCAGGTACACACCTGACACTGCCAGGTACCTCGGATACTCCCAGGTATACCTCTGACACTCCCAGGTACACCTGACTATCCCAGGTACACCTCTGACACTGAGGTGCACACCCTGACACTCCATGTACACCTCAGACACTTCCAGGTACACCTCAGACATTCCCCCAGTACACCTCTGATACTCCCAGGTACACATCTGACACTCTAGGTACCTCTGACACTCCCTAGACCTCTGACTCCCAGGGCCTCTCTCACACTCCTGGTACACTTCGGCACTCCCGTACCTCTTACACTCCTGGTTCTCCTCTGACCTTCCCAGGTACACCTCACACCTCCCAGGTACACCTCAGACACTCCAAGTTACACCTCTGACACTCCCAGTTACACCTCTGACACTCCCAGGTACACCCCTGACCTCCCAGGGACTCCTCTGACACTCAGGTACTCCTCTGACCTCCCAGGTACACCTTCCAGCACTCCCAGGTACACTCTGACACTCCCAGGTACATCTGACACTCAGGGCACCCCTGACACCCTCAGGAACACCTCGGACACTCCCAGGTACACCTCTGACACTTCAGGTACACCTCAGACACTCCCAGGTACCTCACCTCCCAGGTACCTCTGACCTCCAGGTACCTCAGTTGCCCAGGCATACCTCTGACATCCAGGTACACCGCTGACTCTCCCAGGTACCCCGCTGACACTGCCAGGTACACTGCGACACTCCCCATGCACCTCAGACACTTCCGGTACACCTCTGGCCTCCCAAGTATCCTCCAGACATTCCTGGGTACTGCTGTCACTCCCCAGGTACACCCTTGCCACTCCCAGGTGCACCTGACACTCCCAGGTACACCTCTGTACTCCCAGGTACACTTGACACTCCTAGGTACCTCTGACACTCCCTGGTACACCTCTGACACTCCAGGTACACCTCAGACACTCCTAGGTACACCTCAGACACTCCCAGGCACCTCACACACTCCCAGGTACACCTCTGACACTCCAGGTACACCTCGGATACTCCCAGGTATACCTCTGACACTCCCAGGTCCAATGACACTCCCCAGGTACACCGCTGACTCCCAGGTACACCGCTGACACTGCCAGGTACATGGCCTCATGTACACCTCAGACACTTCCAGGTACACCTCTGGCTCTCCCAGGTCACCTCCTGACATTCCCAGGTACACCTCTGACACTCCCAGGTACTCCTCTGACACTCCCAGGTACCGCCCAACACTCCCAGGTACACCTCTGACACTGGCAGGTACACCTCCAGATACTCCCAGGTATACCTCTGACACTCCCAGGTACACCGCTGACTCTCCCAGGTACACCTCTGACACTGCCAGGCCTCTGACACTCCATGTACACCTCAGACACTTCCAGGTACACCTCAGACATTCCCAAGTACACCTCTGATACTCCCAGGTACACATCTGACACACCTGGGTACACCTCCTGACTCCCAGACCCTCCTCTCACACTCCCTCACCTCTGACACCCCAGGTACCTCTGACACTCGCCGGGTACCTCCCTGACACCCAGGTACACCTCAGACACCTCAGTTACACCTCAGACACTCTGCAGGTACACCTCAGACACTCCCAGGTACACCAATGACACTCTCAGGCACACTGCTGACACTCGGGACCTCTGTCACTCCCAGGTACACTCCGACACTCCCAGGTACACCTCCGATATGCCCAGGTACACCTCTGGGCTCCCAGGTAACCTCATGACATCCCTAGGTACACCAGCTGTCACTCCCAGGTACACCCTTGACACCCCAGGTGCACCCCTACACTTCCAGATACACCCCTGACACTTACAGGTACACCTCGGATACTCCCAGGTAAGGCCTCTGACACTCGTGTACACCGCTGACACTCTCAGGAACACTCTCGGACACTCCCAGGTACACTTCTGACACTTTCAGGTACACTCTCAGACACTCCCATGTACACTCTCTGACACTCCTGTGCTACCTGGATACTGGTATACTTCTGACAATTCTGGTACACTCTCAGACATTTGGTGCACCTCATACTCCCAGGTACACCTCTGACACTCCCAAGTACACCTCAGACACTTCCAGGTACACCTCAGACACTCCTGGATACAACTGTCACACTTGTACAACCTCTGGACACTCCCAGGTACCTCTCTGACACTGCTGGTACTTTCTGACACTCCCAGGCACTCCTCTGACACTCCTAGGTACACCTCGGACACTCCAGGTACACCTCACACTTCCAGGTACACCTTCACACTCCGTGTACACTCGGGATACCTCCAGGTACATACCTCTGACACTCCCAGTTACACTGCTGACTCTCCCAGGTACACTGTCGCCGTGACACTGCCAGGTGCCACCGCTGACACCATGTACACCCTCAGACACTTCCAGGTACACCTCTGGCTCTCCCAGGATGGGCCCCTCAGACATTCCCAGGTACACCGCTGTCACTCCCAGGTACACCCTTGACACTCTGTGAACCCTGACACTCCCAGGTACACCTCTGATACTCCCAGGTACACATCTGACACTCCTAGGTACACCCTGACACTCCCTGGAACACCTCTGACACTCCCAGAATCTCCTGATACCCCTGGTACACCGCTGACACTCTGGGACTTCTCACACCCCAGGTACACCTCAGACTCCTCCTGGTACACCCTCAGACACTCCCAGGTACACCTCAGACACTCCCAGGTACACCTCAGACACACCCAGACACATCCTGGCACACTCCCAGGTACACCTCTGACACTCCCAGGTACTCCTTGACACCCCGCTGGTACTCCTGACACCTCCCAGGTACACCTCAGACACCTCCTAGTTACACCTCAGACACTCGCAGGTACACCTCAGACACTCCCAGGTGCCACCAACGACACTCCCAGGTACACTGCTGACACTCCCAGGCACACTCTCTGTCACTCCTATGTCACCTCCGACAAGGTGCACCTCCGATATGCCCAGGTACACCTCTGCTCTCCCAGGTACTCTCCTGACATCCCAGGTACACCGCTGTCACTCCCAGGTACACTTCTTGACACTCCCAGGGCACCTCCCCTGACACTTCCAGGTACACCCTGACACTTACAGGTACACCCTGACTATGCCCAGGTACACCAATGACAATCCCAGGTACACCGCTGACTCTCCAGGTACACCGCTGACACTGCCAGGTACACTGCTGACACTCCATGTACAATTCCTTGCAGACCTTCCACGTACACCTTGGCTCTCCCAGGTACTCTCTGACATTCCCAGGTACACATCTGACACTCCCAGGTACGCGCCTGACACTTGTGACTCCTCTGACACTCCCAGGTACCTCCTTGACACTTCCCAGGTACACCGGACACTCCCAGGTACCACCTCTGACACTCCCAGGTACACATCTGACACACTTCAGGTGGCACCCCTGACACTTTCAGGAATACCCTACTGTGCCACTCCCTGACACTCCCAGGTACACCTTCTGACCTTAGTACACCTTCTGACACTGCTCGGTCACCTCGGGATACTCCCAGGTATACCTCTGACACCTCCCAGGTACACCGCTGACTCTCCCGGTGTACACCGCTGACACTGGTGCACACCTCAGACATTCCATGTACACTTGATACTCCCAGGTACACATCTGACACTCCTAGGTACACCTCTTGGACACTCCCTAGTACACCTCTGGACACTCCTAGCATCCTCTTCACACTCCTAGGTGTCCACCTCAGACACCCCAGGTACACCTCAAACACCTGGGTACACCTCGACACTCCCAGGTACACCTCTGACACCCCAGGTACACCCCTGACACCCCAGGGACCTCTGACACCCCAGATACTCCTCTGACACTCCCAGGTACACCGCTGACACTCCCAGGTACACCTCTGACACTCCCAGGTACACATCTGACACTCAGGTACACCCCTGACACTCTCTGTGAACACCTGGGACACTTGCAGGTCACCTCTTGACACTTGGTGTAGCACCTCAGACACTCCCAGGTACACCTCTGACACTCCCAGGTACACCTCGGATACTCCCGGTTTACCTCTTGACACCCCGGGCAATATCTTCAGACACTCCCAGGTACACCTCAGACACTCCCAGTGTACACTTCCTGATACTCCAGGTACACATCTGACACCCTAGGTACACCTCAGACACTCCTGACACATACATGTCACACTCCCAGGTACACCTCTGACACCCCAGGTACCTCTGGACACCTTGCTGGTAGCTTCCCTACATTCCCCAGGCACACCCTGTGTACACCCCAGCCACCTCGTGACACCCCAGGCACACCCCTCTGTGTGACACCCCAGGCAATACCTCTGACACTCAGGTACCTCGGGATACTCCCAGGTATGCCTCTTGACACTTCCCAGGTACACCGCTGACTTCTCCCAGGTACACCGCTGACACTGCCAGTACACCGCTGACACTCCATGTACACTCTGTGACACTTCCAGGTACCTCTCTGGCTCTCCCAGGTATACTGTGACATTCCCAGGTACACTCGCTGCCACTCCCAGGTACACTCTTGACACTCTGCAGGTGCACCCTGACACTCCCAGGTACACTTTTGATACTCCCAGGTACACATCTGACACTTCTTGTGTACACCTCTGGACACTCCCCGGTACACCTCTGACACTCCTGCAATCTCCGCTGATACTCCCTGGTACACCGCTGACACTTCTCGGATACTTTCTCTCACACTTCCCAGGTGTGCCACCTCTGGACACTCCTGGTGCTCACATCTGACACTCAGGTACACCCCTGACACTCAGGAACACCTCGGACACTCCCAGGTACACCTCTGACACTTCCAGGTACAGCTCTCAGACACTCCCAGGTACACCTCTGCCACTTCCCAGGTGGCTACCTCGGGATACTCCCAGGTATGCCTCTGACACTCCCAGGTACACTCTGTGACCTTTCCCAGGTACACCTCAGACAATTCTGTACACCACTGATACTCCCAGGTACACATTCGACACCTTCCTAGGTGCACCAGACATTCTGCATACAACTGTCACACTTCCCAGGCACACCTCTGACACTCCCAGGTACTCCTATGACACTCCCTGGTACTTTCCTGACCTTCCCAGGTACACCTCAGACACTCCTTTGTAGGTGCACCTCAGACACTCCCAGGTACATTCCCTACAATCCCAGGCATCCTCTTGACACTTGTGTACAACTTTGTATACCTGTGTATACCTTCTGACACTCCTGTGTTACACCCTGGCTGACTCTCTCCCAGGTACACCGCTGACACTGCCAGGTACACCGCTGACACACCATGTACAATTCTGGACACTTTCCAGGCACACCTCTGACATTTCCCAGGCCAGCCCTGACACTCCCAGGTACGCTGCTGTCACTCCCAGGTACACCCTTGACACTCTGTGGTACCCCTGACCTTCCCAGGTACACACCTCATACTCCCAGGTACACATCTGACACCTAGGTACACCTCTGACACTCCCTGGAACACTCCCTTGACACTCCCAGAATTTCTGATACTCCTGGTACACTGCTGACACTCTCTACTCTTCTGACACCCCAGGTACACCTCTTGCACTCTCCTGGTACACTCTGACACTCCCAGGTACAATCTTGCATATTTGTACACCTCGTGACACTTGTATACCTGGCACACCTCTGTGCAAGGCCCCTGACACTGTACTCTTGACACCGCTGGGTACTTCCCTTGACACTCCCAGGTACACCTTGTGACACCCCTAGTTTCCACCTTCCTCAGGCACTCCTGCAGGTACACCCTGTGACACTCCCAGGTACACCAATGACACTTCCCAGTGCACCGCGACACTCCTGTACACCTCTGTCACTTCTAGGTACACCTCCGGACACTCCCAGGTAGCACCCTCTGATACTCCCAGGTACACATCTTGACACCTCCGTGGGTACCTTTGACACTCCCTGGTACACCTCTGACACTCCTGTACCTCTGCTGATACTTCCTGGTACAATGCTGACACTCTTGGATTTCTGCACTCCAGGTACACCTGTGACTCTCTCTGGTAAGGCCTCAGAGCACTGCACACCAGACACTCCCAGGTACAATTCTCAGATACTTCCAGGTGGCTACTTGTATGCTCCTTGGTGCCGGGTTCTGACACTCCTGTACACTTCTAGGCCTCCCAGGGGCTTGACAGTTTCCAGGTGTGTCACCTCGGATACTCCCAGGTATGGCCTTCTGACATTGGCCGCGGGTGACTCTGGTGGGTCTTCTGTGCACACTGCTGTGTCACCGCTGACACCTATGCCACCTCAGAGTTACCAGGTACAATTTGTGCTCTGTGTGGTTCTCTGGATATTCCTTGCAGTACAATTCTGACAATTTCTGTGTACACCCCTTTGACACTCCCAGTACTCTCTGACACTTGCGTACTTTCTGGACATCTCAGGTACTGCTGACAATTTGTGTGTACACCTCTGACACCCTGTGTGGCACACATCTGACACCGGTACACCTGACACTCTCAGGAATACTTCGGACATTCCCTGTGTATACTTTGATAATTTGTACAATTTTTGACAATTTTGTAAAGTCTCTTTGGGACACTTCCTAGGTAAGTTATTTGGGCCTTTGTAGGGTCTTTTGATAATTTCTAGGCAATGTTGAGCTCTGTGTGGGGCTACCTCGTGATAATGCTAGGGTACAATGCTGAGCACTCTGTGTGGCACCCCTGTGAGGCTCTTCCACACCTATCACTCCCAGGTCACCTTCTGATACCCTGTGTAGCTGCATCTGACACCTCTGTGCAATTCCTGGACACTCCCTGGGTACACTCTGGACACTCCTGTGATCCTCCTGTGATACTCCCTGGGTACAATTCCTGACATTCCCACGTCACCTGAGCAGCACTCCCCTGCCTTCTGACCTTCCCAGGTACAATTCCCTGACACTCCCAGGTACACTCTCAGACACCTAAGGTGGTACACCTCTGGATACTCCTGTGTACACTTCTGACACTTCCTGGTACACATGGGAGTGTTCTGTGCAAGGTACCTGGACACTCCTGTGCACTGTATACTTCACACCTCACACTCCCAGGTCACTCTACACACTCCCAGGTCACCTCTGGACACCCAGGTGCACCTTTATGTACCTTGCAAGTGCCTCTTACACTCCCAGGTACATTCTGCTGACTCTCCTGGTACTCCGCTGACAATGCTTGTGGTACACTGCTGACACCCATGCACCTCTGTGACACTTCCAGGGTATTTCTGGGTTTCCCAGGTATGTCACTCGGTGACATTCCCTAGGTACACCGTCACCCTTGGTGGCTGCCTCTCCTTGTGTGCACCCTGGCACCTCAGGTGCACTCTGATACTCCCAGGTACACATCTGACATTCCTGGTACATTCCTCTGACAATTCTGGTGTGGACCTCTGGACACTCCTGTGTGGCTACCTCAGACACCTTGTGTACACCTCTTGTACACTCCCAGGTACACCTCTCACACACCTCAGGTACACCTTGACACTCCAGGTACATTTCGGATACTCCGTGTATACTTCTGACACTCCCAGTTGCACCGCTGACTCTCCCAGGTACACCAGCTGGGGAAACTGCAATGTACACCGCTGGACACTCCATGTACACCTCTGATACTTTCAGGTACACCCTCAGACACTCCCAGGTACACCAATGACACTCTGTGTACATGCTGACACTCCCAGGTGCCACCTCTGTCACTCCCAGGTACACCTCCGACACTCCCAGGTGCACACCTCCGATATGCCCAGGTACACCTCTGACTCTCCCATGTATACTCTCAGACACCCCTGGGTACACCGCTGTCAGTCCCAGGTACATCTCTCACACTTCCCAGGTGCACCCCTGACACCCCAGTGGGCCACCCCTGACACTACAAGCAAGGCCTCTGACACTTCCCAGGTACTGTGCCACTCCCAGTGGCTACCCTCGCCACCTCCCAGGTGCACCAGCGACACTGCTTTGTGTGCCACCCTCGCTGACACCCATGTACACCCCTCAAACACTTCCAGTGCCACCTCTGCCTCCCAGGTATGCCTCTGGCTCAGTGTACACTCTGACACTCCCAGGTACGCGCCTGACACTCCCAGGGACTCTCTGACACTCCTAGGTACCTCTGACACTCCCAGGTACACCGCTGACACTCCCAGGTACACTCTGACACTGCCAAGTACACCTCGGATACTCCTAAGGTATACCTCTTGACACTCCCAGGTCACTGCTGACTCTCCCAGGCCACCTCTGACACTGCCAGGTACACCGCTGACACTCCATGTACACCCTGTGACACTTCCAGGTACACCTCAGACATTCCCTCATGCACCCTCATGGCTCCCAGGTGCACATCTGACACACCTAGGTACACCCTAAACCTCCCTGGGACACCTCTGACACTCCCACCTCCTCTCGCCACCCCTGGTACACCCCTGACACCCCACCTACACCTCTTACACCCTAGTTCTCTGATCTTCCCAGGTACACCTCAGACACTCCCAGGTACACCTCCTCAGACACCTCCTGCACACCTCTGGACACTCCCAGGTACACCTCTGACACTCCTGTGTACACCCCTGACACTCCCCAGGGACTCCTCTGACACTCCCAGCCTCTGACACTCCCAGTACACCTCTGACACTCCCAGGTACACCTCTGACACTCGTGGGTACAATATCTTGACACTCTCAGGTACACTTCGGGACACTTTCAGGAACACCTCTGGATACTCGCAGGTACACCTTCTTGACACTTCCAGGTACACTCTCGACACTCTCCAGGTACTACTCTCACACAATTTGTGGCTCTTTCTTTACACTTGCAAAACCTTTGATACTCCTGTGCATGCTCTCTGACACTTAAATCTCCGCTGATACTCTGGTCCACCGCTGACAATTTCTGGTACTTTCTCACACTCCTCAGGTACACCTCTGTGACTCTCCTGGTACACTCAGACACTCCCAGGTACACCTGTGACACCCAGGTACACTCTGTGCACACGTCCAGGTACACCTCAAGGCTCTGGCACACCTCAGACACCCTGTACAATTCTCTGACACTCCCTGCATACACACATCTGACCACTCCAGGTACACTCGGATACTTTGTATACCTCTGACATTCTAGGTGCCTACTCGGTGACTCCTTCCCAGGTACACTGTGTTGACACTTGCGTACATACCGTTGCGATACTCACTTGTATACTTCTCGTGACACTTCAGGTACACTTTCGCTTCCTCCCAGGTATACCTCTTACATTCCAGGTACATTCCTGATACTCCCAGGTACACTTCTGACACTCTACTCTATACTCCTGTGCCTCTGACACTCCTGTGTTGCTATACTCCTGTGCACCTCTGACACTCCCAGGTACACATCTGACATCTGTGCTACCTCCTCTTACACTCTAGTGACACCTCCTGGCCTTGCAGGTACACCTCTGACACTTCCAGGTACACCTCTGACTTCCTAGGTACACCTCTGACACTCCCAGGTGGCCACCTGGGATACTCCCAGGTATACCTCCTGACACTCCTTGTGCAGTACTGCTGACTTTCCCAGGTACCTCTCTGGACACTTTGTGTACACCAGCGTGGCCTATGTACACCTCAGACACTTTATGTTCCACCTCTGTGACACCCCAGGTACATTCTGATACTCCCAGGTACACCTTCTGACATCCTAATACCTCTGGACACCTCCCTGGTACACCTCTGACACTCCTGCATCCCTCCTGTGACACTCCCTGGTGTACACCTCTGACACTCCACACCTGTTATGCACTCCTGGTTCTCCTCTGACCTTCCCAGGTACACCCCTGTGACACACTCCCAGGCCACCTCACACTCCCGGATACCTCACACCTCTGGTGCCAGCCCCTGACACTCCCAGGTACACACGGATACTCCCAGGTATCACATCTGACACCTCCCAGGTACACCCTCTGACACTTCCCAGGTACATTCTTGGCACACTCCCAGGCTACTTGCCACACTCTGTGTACCTTCTGACATTTCCAGGTACACTTGGCTGCTTCCTGCATAGCCTTCATACCTGGTACACCGCTGACTCTCCCAGGCACCCCGGCTGACATGCTGCAGGTACACTGCTGACACTTCACACTCCTGTGACACTCCCAGGTACACTTCTGGCTCTCCCAGTGCATACCTCAGACATTCCTAGGTACACCGCTGTCACTCCCAGGTACTCCTTGCTACTCCCAGGTGCCTGACACTTGTACACCTCTGATACTCCCAGGTACACATCTGACACTCCTAGGTACACCTCTGACACTCCCTGGTACACCTGACACCCCAGGTACACCCTCAGACACCCTAGGTACACCTCTGTGACACTCCCAGGTACACCCTCACACACTCCCAGGTCCACCTCTGACACCCAGGTCACCTCGGATACTCCCAGGTATTCCTTGACACTCCCAGTTACACTCCACTTCCCAGGTACACCGCTGAAACTGCAATGTACACTGCTGGACACTCCATGTACAATTCTTGGACACCTCTGTGTACACCGCCTGTCAGTCCCAGGTACATTCTCACCACTCTGTGGTGCACCCTGACACTTCCAGGTACACCCCTGACAATTACAGGTACACCTCTGATACCCCTGGTAGGTGGCACCTACGACGCTCCCAGGTGGCCTCGCTGACTCTCCCAGGTACACCGCTGACACTGCCAGGTACACTGCTGACACTCCATGTACACCTCAAACAATTTGCAGGTACAATTTCTGCTCTGGTATACCTTCTGGATATTCCCAGGTACTCTGGACACTTCCTTGCAGGTACGCGCTTGACACTTTGTACCCTCTCTACACTCCTGTACTCCTCTGGACACTCCCAGGTACACCGCCACACTTGGTAGGTACACCCCTGGACACTGCCAGGTACACCTCGATACTCCTTGCATCCTCTGACACTCCCAGGTACACCGCTGGACCTCCCAGGTACACCCCTGGATACTGCCAGGTGCACCTGCTGACACTCATGTGTACACCTCAGACACTTCCAGGCCACCTCTGACACTCCCAAGTACACCTCTTGATACTCCCAGGTACACATCTGACACACCTAGTACACTCCCTGGAAACCCTAGTACACCTCTGACACTCCCAGACCCTCCTCTCACACTCCCTGGTACACTTCTGACACTCCCCGTGCACCTCTTACACTCCCAAGTTCTCCTCTGACCTCCAGGTACACCCTTGCACACTCCCAGGTACACCTCTGACACCCGGGCTGCCCTCTGGACACTCCGCAGTACACCTCTGACACTCCCAGGTACACCCCTGACACTCCCAGGGACTCCTCTGACACTCCTGTACCTCTGACACTCCCCAGGTACACCGTGACACTCCCGGTGTACCCCTGACACTCCCAGGTACACATTCGACACTTCAGGTACACTCTTGACACTCTGGAACACTGACACTCCCAGGTACACCTCTGACACTTCCAGGTGCCACTCTCAGACACTCCTGGTGTACACCTTACCTCTGTGTCTCTACACTCTTGTGTAAAACTCGGATACTTGCATGCCTCTGACACTCCCGGTACACCAAGCTCCTAGTGGCCCCCTGCTGACACTGCCAGGTACACTGCTGACACTCCATGTACACCTCAGACACTTCCAGGTACACCTCTGGCTCTCCCAGGTATACCTAGACATTCCCTGGTGTACACCTGCTGTTACTCCCAGGTACACCTGCTACCTCCCAGGTGCACCCCTGACACCTCTAGGTGTACACTTCTGATACTCCCAGGTACACATCTGACACCCTAGGTACACCTCTGACACTCCCTGGTACACCTCTGACACTCCCAGGTTCACCTCGTGACACTCCTAGGTACACCTCTGACACTTGGGTACACTCACACACTCCCAGGTACACCTCTGACACTCCAGGTACACCTCGGATACTCCCAGGTATACCTCTGACACTCCTAGGTGGCTGGCCCACGACACCTCCCAGGTGGCCACCGCTGACTCTCCCAGGTACCACCGCTGACACTGCCAGGTACACCGCTGACACCCATGGACACCCTCTGACACTTCCAGGTACACCTTGGGCTCTCCCAGGTATAGCCTCTGACATTCCCAGGTCACACCTCGTGCACCTCCCAGGTACGCGCCTCGGACACTCCCAGGGACCTCTGACACCCCAGGTACTCCTCTGACACTCCGGTACACCTCTGACACTCCCAGGTACACCTCTGACACTGCCAGGTACACCTCGATACTCCCAGGTATACCTCTGACACTCCCAGGTACACCGCCGACCTCCCAGGCACACCTCTGACACTGCCAGGGTCACCGCTGACACTCCATGTACACCCCTCTGACACTTCCAGGAACACCTGTGACATTCCCAAGTACACCTCTGATACTCCCAGGTACACATCTGACACCTAGGTACACCTCTTCTGACACTCCCTTGTACACCTCTGACACTCCCGGCACCTCCTCTCACACTCCCGGTACACTTCTGACACTCCCGGTACACCTTCTTACACCCCTGGTTCTCCTCTCCTCTCCCAGGTACACCTCAGACACCTCCCAGGTACACCTCAGACACCCAAGGTACACCTCTGACACCCCAGGTACACCTCTGACACTCCAGGTACACCCCTGACACTCCCAGGGGACTCCTCTGACACTCCCAGGTACTCCTCTGACACTCCCAGGTACACCGCTGACACTCCCAGGTACACCTCTGACACTCCCAGGTACACATCTGACACTCAGGTACACCCCTGGACACTTTCAGGAACACCTCGGACACTCCCGTGTACACCTCTGACACTTCCAGGTACACCTCAGACACTCCATGTACAACTCTGACACTCCCAGGTACACACCTCGGATAATCTCTCAGGTATACTTGACACTCCTGGTACACCTGTGACATTTGCAGGCCACCTTGGACACTCCTCGGCCACTGATACTCCCAGGTACACATCTGACACCTCCTAGGTACATCTCTGAAACTCCAGATACAACTGTCACACTCCCAGGTACACCTCAGACACTCCTAGGTACACCTCAGACACTCCCAGGTACACCTCACACACTCCCAGGTACACCTCTGACACTCCAGGTACACTCGGATACCCTGGTGTACCTCTGACACTCCCAGTTACACCGCTGACCCTCCCAGGCACACCGCTGACACTGCCAGGTACACCGCTGACACCCATGTACACCTCAGACACTTCCAGGTACACCTCTGGCCTCCCAGGCATACCTCAGACATTCCCAGGTACGCCGGTGTCACTCCCAGGTACACCTTGACACTCCCAGGTGAACCCCCTGACACCCCAGGTACAATTCCTGATACTCCCAGGTACACATCTGACACCTAGGTACACCTCTGACACTCTGAACACCTCTGACACTCCTGTGAATCTCCTCTGATACCCCCTGTACACCGCTGACACTCTCTGGGACTTCTCTCACACTCCCAGGTACACCTCGTGACTCTCCCGGTACACCTCAGACACTCCCAGATACACCGTACACTCCCAGGTACACCCTCTGGACACTCCCAGGTACCTCCCTGACACTCGCTGGTACTCCTCCTGACACCTCCCAGGTACACCTTGTGACACTCCTAGTCACACCTCAGACACTCGCAGGTACACCTCAGACACTCCCAGGTACACCAATGACACTCCCAGGTACACCGCTGACACTCCCAGGTACACCTCTGTCACTCCCAGGTACACCTCGACACTCCCAGGTACCTCCGATATGCCCAGGTGCACCTTCTGGCTCTCTCCCAGGTAACCTCAGACATCCCCAGGTACACACCGCTGTCACTCCCAGGTACACCATAATGACAATCCCAGGTACACCGCTGATCTCCCAGGTACACCGCTGACATGCCAGGTACACCGCTGACACTCCATGTACACCTCAGACACTTCCACGTACACCTCTGGCTCTCCCAGGTATACCTCTGACATTCCCAGGTACACATTCTGACACTCCCAGGTGCCGCCTGACAGTCCCAGGGACTCTCTGACACTCCCAGGTACTCTCGACACTCCCAGGTACAGCTGACACTCCCAGGTACACCTCTTGACACTTCCCAGGTACACATCTGACACTTCAGGTAGGCCACCCCTGACACTCTCAGAACACATCGACACTCTCAGGCACACCTCTGACACTCCCAGGCACACCTCTGACACCCTGTGGGCCACCTCTGACACTGCCAGGTACACCTCATACCTCCCAAGGTATGCTCTCTGACAATCTGCGGCACACCGCTGACTCTCCCAGGTACCCGCTGAGATTGCCAGGTAAACCGCTGACACTCCATGTACACCTCAGACACTTCCAGGTACACCTCAGACATTCCTGCACACTCTGGATACTCCCAGGTACACATCTGACACTCCTAGGTACACCTCTGACACCTCCCAAGTACACCTCTGACACTCCGCACCCTCTCTCTCCACACTCCCAGGTACACCTCTGACACCTCTGTACACACCTCAAAACACTCCAAGGCAACCTCTGACACTCCCAGGTACACCTCTGACACTCCCAGGTACACCCCCTGACACTCCCAGGTACTCCTCTGACACTCCCAGATACTCCTCTGACACTCCCAGGTACACCGCTGACACCCAGTGTACACCCTGACACTCCCAGGTACACATCTGACACTTCAGGTACACCCCGACACTCTCAGGAACACCTCGACACTCGCAGGCCACCTCTGACACTTCCAGGTACACCTCAGACACTCCCAGGTGCCCTGACACTCCCAGGTACACCTCTGATACTCCCAGGTATCTGACACCCCAGGTACACTCCTCAGACACCCTGCATTGCCACATGTCACACCCTGGTACACCTCTGACACTCCCAGGCCTCCTCTGACACTCGCAGGCTTCTGATATTTCCTAGGTACATTTCCTTAGTACTCCTAGGCTACACTTCAGACACTCCAGGTACACCTCTCTGGACACTCCAGGTACACCTTCTGACACTTAGGCTACCTCGGATACTCATAGGTATGCCTTTGACACTCCCTAGGTACACCGCTGACTCTCTGTACTACTGCTGACACTGCTGTGTACACCGCTGACACTCATGTGAACCTCTGGACACTTCCAGGTACACCTCTGGCTCTCCCAGGTATGCCTCAGACATTCCCAGGTACACCGCTGTCACTCCTGGGTGCCACCTTAGAACTTGTGCACCCCTGACACTCCCAGGTACACCTCTGATACTCCCAGGTACATCTGACACTCCTAGCACCTCTGACACTCCCTGGTACACCTCTGACACTCCTGCACCGCGATACTTGGTACACCGCTGACACTTTCTGGTACTTCTCTCACACTCCCAGGTACCTCTGACACTCCCAGGTTCACACTGACACTCAGGTACACCTCGACACCTCAGGAACACCTCGGACACTCCCAGGTACACCTCTGGACACTTCCAGGTACACACCTCAGACACTCCCAGGTACATCCTGCAGCACTCCCAGGTGCATCCCGGATACTCCCAGGTATACCTCTGACACTCCCAGGTACACTCAGACCTTTCCAGGTCACCCTCAGACACTCCCAGGTACACCACTGATACTCCCAGGTACACATCTGACACTCCTAGGTACACCTCAGACACTCTGTGACAACTGTCACACTCCCAGGTACACTCTGACACTCCTCAGGTACTCCCATGACACCTCCCTGGTACTTTCCTGACCTTCCGGTCGGCACCTCAGACACCCTGTGGCACCTCAGACACTCCCAGGTACACCTTACACACCTCCTGCAGGACACCTCTGACACTCCAGGTACACCTCGGATACTCCCAGGTATGCCTCTGACACTCCCAGTTACACCTCTGACTCTCCCAGGCTGCACCGCTGACACTGCCAGGTACACCGCTGACACACACCATGTACACCTCTGACACCTCCCAGGCACACCTCTGGCTCTCCCAGGTATACCTCAGACATTCCTGTACGCCGCTGACGCTCCTGGGTACACCTCCTTGACACTCCCAGGTGCTCCCCTGACCCTCCCAGGTACACCTCTGATACCCCAGGTACACATCTGACTACCTAGGGTACACCTCTGACACTCCTGGAACACCCCTCTGACACTCCCAGAATCTCCTCTGATACTCCCTGGTACACCGCTGACACCTCTGGTACTTTCCACACTCCCAGGTACACCTCTCAGACTCTCCCCGGTACACCCTGACACTCCCAGGTACACCTTCTGGACACTCCAGGTACACCTCTCGACACTTCCCAGGCAGGCCACCTGGCACACTCCCAGGTACACCTTCTGACACTTTGTACCTCTGACAATCGCAGGTACTTCCCTGACACTCCCAGGTCACCTCAGACACTCCTAGTTACACCCTCAGGCACTCGCAGGTACACTCAGACCTCCAGGCCACTCCAGACACTCCCAGGTGCCAATTGCTGACACTCCCAGGTACACCTCTGTCACTCCCAGGTACACCTCCGACACTCCCAGGTACACCTCTGATACTCCCAGGTTACATCTGACACTTCCTGTACACCCTGGACACTTCCTGGTACACCTCTGACTTGCAATCTCCAGCGATACTCCTGGGTACACCACGCTGACACTCTCTGGTACTTCTCTCACACTCCCAGGTCACCTCTGAGACTTCCCTGGTACACCTCAGACACTCCCAGGTACACCTCTGACACTCCCAGGTACACCCCTGGACACTTCCAGGTGCTACCCTCTGACACTTCAGGTACATCTGTGACACTCTAGGTACACCTCGTGATACTCCAGAGCATATTTGATATCCAGGTGTATACTTTGGATACTTTGGTGTTTTCGATACTTTGTGGTAACGTGACTCTCTCACTCCTCAGGCAAGACACTGCAGGCCACCGCTGACACTCCATGTACACCCTGGGACACTTCCAGGTACACCTCTGGCTCTCCCAGGTATACCTCTGACATTCCCAGGTACACCTCTGACACTTCCCAGGTACCCCCTGACACTCCCAGTACCTCCTCTGACACCCAGGTACTCCTCTGACACTCCCAGGTACACCGCTGACACTCCCAGGTACACCTCTGACACTCCTAGGTACACACATCTGACACTCTCAGGTACACCCCTGACACTCTCAGGAACACCTCGGACACCTCCCAGGTACACCCCTGACACTCCCAGGTACACTTCTTGACACTCCTAGGTACACCTTCTGACACTCTCAGGTACACATCGGATACTCTCCAGGTATACCTTGACACTTCCCAGGTACACCGCTGACTCTCCCAGGTACACCTGCTGACACTGCCAGGTACACCGCTGACACTCCATGTACACCTCAGACACTTCCAGGTACACCTCAGACACTCCCAGGTACCTCTTCTGGATACCCAGGTACACATCTGACACTCCTAGGTACACCTCTGGACACTCCCTGGTACACCTCTGACACTCCCAGATCCTCCTGTGACACTCCCTGGTACACCTCTGACACTCCCACGTACACCTGTTACACTCCCTGGTAACCTCTGACCTTCCCGTGGACACCTCAGACACTCCCAGGTACACCTCAGACACTCCAAGGTACACCTCTGACACTCCCAGGCCACCTCTCTGACACTCCTGCACATCGGATACTCCCAGGTATACATCTGACACTCCCAGGCTACCTGACACTTGGTACACCTCTCACACTCCCAGGTACCTCACACTTCCCAGGTACACTGCTGACACTGCCAGGTACACCGCTGACACCCATGTACACCTCTGACACTTCCAGGTACACCTCTGGCTCTCCCAGGTAACCTCTTGACACCTCCTGCAGGCCACCTCTGACACTCCCAGGTACACCCTGGACACTCCCAGCCTTCTGACACTCCCAGGTACTCCTGACACTCCCAGGTACACTGCTGACACTCCCAGGTGGCACCTCGACACTTCCAAGGTACACTCTCTGACTCCCAGGTACACCGCTGACTCTCCCAGGTACACCGCTGACACTGCCAGGTAAACCGCTGACACTCCATGTGCCACCTCTGGACACTTCCAGGTACACCCTGTGACATTCCCAGGTACACCTCTGATACTCCCAGGTACACATCTGACACTCCAGGTACACCTCTGACACTCCCTAGTACACCCTGACAACTCCCAGACCCTCCTCACACCCCAGGTACACCTCAGACACTCCCAGGTACACCTCAAACACCCAAGGCACACCTCTGACACTCCCAGGTGTACACCTCTGACACTCCCAGGTACAATTCTCGACACTCCTAGGGACTCTCTGACACTCCCAGATACTCTCTGACACTCCTGTGTACACTGCTGACACTCCCAGGTACACCTCTGACACTCCTGTGTACACATCTGACACTTCAGGTACACCCCTGACACTCTCTGTGAACACTCTCGACACTTCGCAGGTACACTCTCTGACACTTCCAGGTGCCACCTCAGACACTCCCAGGTACACCTCTGACACTCCCAGGTACACCTCGGGATACTCCCAGGTACACATCTGACACTCCTGTAGGTACACCTCAGACACTCCCAGATACACATGTCACACCTCCCAGGTACACCTCTGACACTCCCAGGTACTCCCTCTGACTCGCTGGTACTTCCTGATATTCCCAGGCACACCCTGCTGTGACACTCCTAGCTGCTACCTCAGACACTCCCAGGTACACCTCTGTGACACTCCCAGGTACACTCTTCTGACACTCTAGGTACAATTCTCGGATACTTCCTGTATGGCCTTGACACTCCCAGGTACAATTGCTGACTCTCCCAGGTACACCGCTGACACTGCCAGGTACATTCGCCGCTGACACTCCATGTACACCTTGTGACACTTCCAGGTAATACCCTGGCTCTCCCAGGTAAGGCCTCTGCATATTCCCAGGTACACCGCTGTCACCAGGCCACTTCCTGACACTTCCCAGGTGCACCCCTGACACTCCCAGGTACACCTCTGATACTCCTGTGTGTACACATCTGACAATTCTTGTGGTACACCCCTGACACTCCCTGGTACACCTCTGGACACTCCTGTACCTCTGCTGGATACTTTGGTATACACTGCTGACACTTCTGGTACTTTCTTACACTCCCAGGTGGCCACCTCTCTGACACTCCCAGGTTCACACATCTTGACACCTGTGGTACACTCCTGACAATTTCTGTGGTTCACCCTGGCCACCCCAGGTACACACCTCTGACACTTCCAGGTACACCTCGTGACACTCCCAGGTACACCTCTGCTACTCCTGCAGGCCACCTCGGGATACTCCTGTGTAAGGCCTTCTGACACTTTGTGTGCCACTCCTGTGACCTTTCCAGGCCACCCTTCGTGACAATTCCCAGGTACAATTACCGATACTCCCAGGTACACACTGACACTCCTAGGTACACCTCAGACACTCTTCTGTGATACAACTGTCACACTCCCAGGTACACCTCTGACACCCCAGGTACTCCTATGACACCCCTGCACTTTCCCTGACCTTCCCAGGTACACTCCCTGGCATTTGGCCTCCTAGGTGGCCATCACTCTCTGTGACACTCCCAGGTACACCTACACACTTCCCAGGTACACTCTGGACTTCCAGGTACACCTTTTTGGATACTTCCTTGTGTGCGTACCTCTTCTTGGTTACTCCTAAAGCACTGCTGAGCTCCTCTGTGCACAAGCGACACTGCTGTGTGCAGGCCACCGCTGACACACCATGTGTACAATTCTCAGACACTTCCAGGCACAATTCCTGCTCTCCCAGGTATGGGCCTCAGACACCTCCCAGGTACGCCGCTGTCGCTCCCAGGTACACCCTTTCACACCTCCCAGGTGCTCCCTGACCTTCCCAGGTACACCTCTGATACTCCTGTGTGGCCACATCTGACACTCCTAGGTACACCTCTACTACTCCCTGGAACACCTCTGACACTCCACCTCCTGATACTCCCGGGTACACCTCCCGCTGACGCCCCTGGTACTTTCACACTTCCCAGGTACACCTCTGCACTCTCCCTGCACACCCTTGCACACTCCCAGGTACACCCTGTGACACTCCCAGGTACACCTCAGACACTCCTGTGATACACCTGGCACACTCCCAGGTACAATCTCTGACACTCCCAGGTACTCCTCTGACAATCGCTGGTACTTCCCTGACACTCCCAGGTACACCCTGTGACACCTCTAGTGTTACACCTCAGGCACTTCGCAGGTACACCTCAGACACTCCCAGGTACAATTCACGACACTCCCAGGTACACCGCTGACACTCCCAGGTACACCTCTGTCACTCCCAGGTACACCTCCGACACTTGCAGGTACACACCTCTGATACTCCCAGGTACACATCTGACACTTCCTAGGTACACCTGACACTCCCTGGTACACCTTCTGCATACTCCCAGAATTCCCCGCGATACTCCCGGGTGCCACCGCTGACACTCTGTACTTCTCTCACACTCCCCAGGTACACCTTGGACTCTCCTGGTACACCTCAGACACTCCCAGTACACCTCACATCTCCCAGGTACACCTCAGACACTCCCAGGTACACCTGTGACACTCCCAGGCACACCTCTGTGACACTCCCAGGTACACCTCAGACACTCCCAGATACAATATCTGACACTCCAGGTACACCTCGGATACTCCAGGCATACCTCTGACACTCGACACCGGTGACTCCCTCCTTGCCACTGCTGACACTGCCAGGTACACCGCTGACACTCATGTGCACCTCAGACACTTCCAGGTACACCTCTGGCTCTCCCAGGCATACCTCTGACATTCCCAGGTACACCTCTGACACTCCAGGTGTGCGCCCCTGACACTCCTGAGTACCCTCTGACACTCCCAGTACTCCCTCTGACACTCCCCAGGCACCCTCGCTGACACTCCCAGGCACACCTCTGACACTCCCAGGTACACATCTGACACTCTCAGGTACACCCTCTGACACTTGTGAACACCTCGGACACTCCCGGTACACCCCTGACACTCCCAGGTACACCTCTGACACTCCTAGGTCTCGACACTCCCTGGTACAGGCTGATACTCCCGTGTATACCTCTGACACTCGCAGGCTACCATGCTGACTCTCCCAGGTACACCGCTGACACTGCCAGGCACACCGCTGACACTCATGTACACCTCAGACACTTCCAGGTACACCTCAGACACTCCCAGGTGCACCTCTGATACTCCCAGGTACACATCTGACAGCCCTAGGTGCCACCCCTGACACTCCTGGTACACCCCTGACACTCCTAGATCCTCCTGTGACACTCCCTGGCACCCTGACACTCCCACGCACACCTGTTACACTCCCTGGTTCTCTCTGACCTTCCCAGGTACACCTCAGACACTCCCAGGCACACCTCAGACACCTAGGCGGCCACCTCTGACACTCCCAGGTACACCTCTGACACTCCAGGTACACATCGGATACTCCCAGGTATACATCTGACACTTCCCAGGCACACCTCTGGACACTTCCAGGTACACCCCACACACTCCAGTGTACACCTCACACACCTCCAGGTACACCTCTGACACTCCAGGTACACCCCGATACTCCCAGGCATACCTATGACACTCCCAGGTACACTGCTGACCTCCCAGGTACCCCGCTGACACTGCCAGGCACACTGCTGACACCCATGTACACCCCCTGGACACTTCCAGGCACACTGCCTCGTGCAGGCCCTCAGACATTCCTAGTACACCGCTGTCACTCCCAGGTACACCTCTGCCACCCCAGCTGCACCCTGACACCCCAGGCACACCTCTGATACTCCCAGGCACACATCTGACACTCCTAGGTACACCTCTGACACCCCTGGCACACCCTCTGACACTCCCAGGCACACCTCAGACACCCTAGGTACACCTCTGTGACACTCCCAGGCACACTCACCACACTCCTCAGGCTACATCTCTGACACTCCAGGTATACTCTGATACTCCCAGGTATCCTTCTGACACTCTAGTTACACCGCTGACTCTCCCAGGTACACTGCTGAAATGCAAATGTACACTGCCACTCCATGTACAACTCAGACACTCCCAGGTACACCTCAGACACTCCCAGGTACCCAATGACACTCGTGTGCCACGCTGACACTCCCAGGTACACCTATGTCACTCCCAGGTACACCTCCGACACTCCCAGGCCACCTCCGATATGCCCAGGTACACCTCTCTGACTCTCCCATGTATACCTCAGACACCCCCAGGTGCCACCGCTGTCAGTCCCAAGTACATCCCACACTCCCAGGTGCACTCTGACACCCAGGTACACCCCTGACAATACAGGTACACCTCTGACACTCCCAGGTACACTCCCAACATACCCCAGGTACACCGCTGACTCTCCCAGGTACAGCTGACACCTGCCAGGTACACCAGACACTCCATGTACACCTCAAACACTTCCCAGGTACACCTCTTGGCTCTCCCAGGCATACCCCTGACATTCCCAGACCCCTTGACACTCCCCAGGTACGCGCCTGACACTTTGCACCTCTGACACTCCCAGGTACCCTCTGGCACTCCCAGGTACACCGCCGACACTCCTGGTGCACACCCTGACACTGCCAAGTACACCTCGGATACTCCCAGGTCATCCTCTGACACTCCCAGGCCACTGCTGACTCTCCCAGGTACACCCCTGACACTGCCAGGTACACCGCTGACACTCCATGTACACCTCAGACACTCTCCAGGCCACCCTCAGACATTCCCAAGTACACCTCTGATACTCCCAGGTACACATCTGACACACCTAGGTACATCCTGGACACTCCCTTGCACACCTCTGGACACTCCTGCATCTCTCTCGCCACTCCCTGGTACACTTCTGACACTCCCATGCCACCCACTCCCTAGTTCTCTCTCACCTTCCCAGGTACACTCTCAGACACCTGCAGTACACCTCAGACACTCCAAGGTACACCCCTGACTCCCAGGTACACCCTGACACTCCCAGGTACACCTTCGACACTCCTAGGGACTCTCTGACACTCCCAGGTACCCTCGATACTCCCAGGTACACCGCGACACTTCCCAGGTACACCTCCTGGACACCTCCCAGGTACACACATCTGGACACTCAGGTACACCCCCACACTCTGGAACACCTCGGCCACTCCTGGCACCTCTTATCACTTCTCGGCCACCTCGACACTCCTGCAGGCCACCTCTGACACCCTGGTACACCTCGGATACTCCCAGGTATACCTCTGACACTCCTCAGGTACCTCAAGACTTTCCAGGCACACCTGCACACTCCCAGGTACACCACTGATACTCCCAGGTACACATCTGACACTCCTAGGCACACCTCTGACACTCCCAGATACAACGCCGCCAATTCCCAGGTACACCTCTGACACTCCATGCACTCTCTGACACCTGCTGGTACTTTCCTGACACTCCCAGGTACACCCTAGACACCCTAGGCACACCCCTGGACACTCCCAGGTACACCTCACACACCCCAGGCACACCTCTGACACTCTAGGCACACCCGGATACTTCCCAGGTATACCTCCGGACACTCCCAGTGGCACCGCTGACTCTCCCAGGCCACGCTGACACTGCCAGGCACATCTGACACTCCTAGGTACACCTCTGACACTCCCTAGTACACCTCTGACACTCCCAGACCTCCTTCACACTCCCGGGTACACCCTCAGACACTCCCAGGCACACCTCCTCAAACACCTGGGTGCACACCCTACTACTCCCAGGTACACCTCTGACACTCCCAGGTGTCATCCCTGACACTCCAGGGGACTCCTCTGACACTCCCCGATACTCCTCTGACACTCCCAGGTACACCGCTGACACTCCCAGGTACACCTCTGACACTCCCAGGTACACATCTGACACTCAGGTACACCCCTGACACTTCAGAACACCTCAAACACTCCAAGTTGCACACCTCTGACACTCCCCAGGTACACCTCTGACACTCCCAGGCACATCCCTGACACTCCCAGGGACCTCTGGACACTCCCCAGATACCCTCTGACACTCCCAGGCACACCGCTGACACTCCCCAGGTACACCTCTGACACTCCCCAGGTACACATCTGGACACTCAGGCACACCCTGACACTCCAGGAACACCTCCGACACTGCAGGCACACCTCTGACACTTCCAGGTACACCCCAGACACTCCCCAGGCACACCTCTGACCCCAGGCACACCTGGATACCCCTGGTATACCTCTGACACTCTGCACACCTCAGACACTTCCAGGTACACTCAGACACTTACAGGTACAATTCCCTGATACCTGTGCACACATCTGGACACTTCCTAGGTACACCTCAGACACTCCCAGATACACATGTCACACCCCAGGCACACCTCTTATAGCTCCCCAGGTACTCTCTGACACTCGCTGGTACTTCCAACACCTCGGACACTCGCAGGTACACCTCTGACACTTCGTGCACCTCCGACACTCCCAGGTACACACCTCTGACACTCCCAGGTACACCTCGGATACTCCCGGTATACCTCTGACACCCCAAGTACACTCTCAGACACTTCCAGGTACACCAGACACTCCCAGGTACACCTCTGATACTCCAGGTGCACACATCTGACACCCTAGGTACACCTCAGACACTCCCAGATACATGTCACACTCCTCCCAGGTACACCTCTGGCTACCCAGGTACTCCTCTGACACCTGGTACTTCCCTGACCCCAGGTACACCCTGGACACCCCAGCTACACCTCAGACACTCCCAGGTACACCTCTGACACTCCCAGGTACACCTCTGACACTCAGGTACACCTCTGGATACTCCCAGGTATACCTTGACACTCCCAGGTACACCGCTGACTCTCCCAGGTACACCTCTGACACTGCCAGGTACACCGCTGACACTCCATGTACACCCTCTGACACTTTCCAGGTCACACCTCTGCTCTCCCAGGTATACCTCCTGTGACATTCCCGGTGTACACCGCTGTCACTCCCAGGCCACCTTGACACCCTGCAGGTGCACCCCTGACACCCAGGTACACCTCTGATACTCCCAGGCACACATCTGACACCCTAGTACACCTCTGACACTCCCTGGTACACCTCTGACACTTCTGCAAATCTCCGCTGATACCCCTGGTACACCGCTGACACTTCTGGTACTTTCTCACACTCCCAGGTACACCTCCTGACACTCCCAGGTTCACATCTGACACTCAGGTACACCCCTGACACTCAGGAACACCTCGGACACTCCCAGGTACACCTCTGACACTTCCAGGCTACCTCTGACACTCCCAGGTACACCTCTGCCACCTCTGTGTCCACCTCCTCGGATACTCAGGTATGCCTCTGACACTCCCAGGTACACCTCTGACCTTCCAGGTACACCTCAGACAATCCTGTACACCACTGATACTCCCAGGTACACATCTGACACTCCTAGGTACACTCTCAGACACCCCAGACAACTGTCACACTTCCCAGGTACACCTCCTGACACTCCCAGGTACTCCTATGACACTCCCTGGTACTTTCCTGACCTTCCCAGGTACACCTCATGACACTCCTAGGTACACCTCAGACACTCCCAGGTACACCTCACACACTCCCAGGTACCTCTGACACTCCAGGTACACCTCGGATACCAGGCATGGCCTCTGACACTCCTGGTTACACCGGCTGACTTCCCAGGCACACCGCTGACACTGCCAGGCACGCCTGACACACCATGTACACCCTCAGACACTTCCAGGCACACCTCTGGCTCTCCCAGGTATACCTCAGACATTCCCAGGTACGCCGCTGTCACTCCCAGGCCACCCTGACACTCCCAGGTGCACCCCTGACCTTCCCAGGTACACCTCTGATACTCCCAGGCACACATCTGGACACTCCTAGGTACACCTCTGACACTCCCTGGAACACCTCTGACACTCCCAGAATCTCCTCTGATACTCCCTGGTACACCGCTGACACTCTCTGGGACTTTCTCACACTCCCAGGTACACCTCAGACTCTCCCTGGTACACCCTGCACACTCCCAGGTACACCTCAGACACTCCCGGTGTACACCTCAGACACTCCCAGATACACCTGGCACACTCCCCAGGTACACCTCTGACACTCCCAGGTACCTCTGACAACGCTGGTACTTCCCTGACACTCCCAGGTACACCTCAGACACTCCTAGTTACACCTGTGCACCTCTCGCAGGTACACCCTGTGACACTCCCCAGGTACACCAATGACACTTGGTACACCGCTGACACTCCCAGGTACACCTCTTGTCACCAGGTACACCTCCGGACACTCCCAGGTACACCTCTGATACTCCCAGGTACACATCTGACACTCCTAGGTACACCTCTGACACTCCCTGGTACACCTCTCTGAACCTCCGCTGATACTCCCTGGTACACCGCTGACACTCTCTGGTACTTCTCTCACACTCCAGGTACACCCCTCAGACCTCCCTGGTACACCCTCAGACACTCCCACGTACACACTCAGACACTCCCAGGTACACCTCAGACACTTCCAGGTACACCCTCAGACACTCCCAGGTACACCTCAGACACTCCCAGGCCACCTCAGACACTCCCAGGTACAGATCTGACACCTGTGTACACCTCGGATACTCCCAGGTATACCTCTGGACAGGTCACCGGTGACTCTCCCAGGCCTGCTACACTGCCAGGCACACCGCTGACACCCATGTGCCACCTGCATGCCTTCCAGGTACACCTTGGCTCTCCCAGGTATACCTCTGACATTCCCAGGTACACCTCTGACACTCCCAGGTACACCCCTGACACTCCCAGTACCTCTGACACTCCCAGGTACTCTCTGACATCCCAGGTACATCTCGCTGACACTCCCAGGTACACCTCTGACACTCCTGGGTACACACATCTGACACCGTACAATTCCCTGACACTCTCAGGAACACCTCGACACTCCCAGGTACACTTCTGACACTCCCAGGTACACCTCTGACACCTCTGTACACCTCTGACACTCCCAGCACACCGGATACTCCCGTATGCCTCTGACACTCCCAGGCACACCGCTGACCTCCCAGGAACACCGCTGACACTGCCAGGTACACCGCTGACACCTGTACACCCCTGAGACACTTCCAGGTACACCTCAGACACTCCCAGGCCACCTCTGATACCCCAGGTACACATCTGACACCTCTAGGTACATTCCTGACACCCCTGCACACTCTGACACCTCCTAGATCCTCCTGTGACACTCCCTGGTACACCCTCTGACACTCCCACGTACACCTGTTACACCCCTGGTTCTCTCCTCTGGACCTCTCCCAGGTACATCCTCAGACACTCCCAGGTACACCTCAGACACCTAAGGTGTACACCTCTGACACCCCAGGTACACCTCTGACACTCCCAGGTACACATCGGATACTCCCAGGTATACATCTGACACTCCCAGGTACACCTCAGGACACTTCCAGGTACACCTCACACACTCCCAGGTACACTCACACACCTCCCAGGTCACCTCTGACACTCCAGGTACACCTGGATACCTCAGGCTAACTCTCTGACACTCCCAGGTACACTGCTGACTCTCCCGTGCACCTGCTGACACTGCCAGGTACACTGCTGACACCCACACCTCAGACACTTCCAGGCACACCCTGGCTCTCCCAGGTATGCCTCAGACATTCCCAGGTACACCGCTGTCACTCCCAGGTAAACCCTTGCCACTCCCAGGTGCACCCTGACACTCCCAGGTACACCTCTGATACTCCCAGGTACACATCTGACATTCCTGGTACACCTCTGACACTCCCGGGTACACCTCAGACACTCCTAGGGGCACCTCAGACACTCCCGGTACACCTCACACACTCCCAGGTACACCTCTGACACCTAGGTGCCACCTCGGGTACTCCCGTATACCTTGACATCCCAGTTACACGCTGACTCTCCCAGGTACCGCTGAAACTGCAATGTACACCGCTGACACTCCATGCACACTCCTCTGACACTCCCAGGTCACCCCCAGACACTCCCAGGCACACCAATGACACTCCCAGGTACACCGCTGACACTTCCAGGTACACCTCTGTCACTCCCAGGTACACCTCCGACACTCCCAGGCACACCTCCGATATGCCCAGGTACACCTCTGACTCTCCCATGTAAGCCTCAGACACCCCAGGTACACCGCTGTCGTCCCAGGCTACATCCCACACTCCCAGGTGCACCCCTGACACTTCCAGGTACCCCCTGACAACTACAGGTACACCTCTGACACTCCCAGGTACACCAATGACACTCTCCAGGCTACACCGCTGACTCTCCCAGGTACACCGCTGACACTGCCAGGTACACCGCTGACACTCCATGTACACCTCAAACACTTCCAGGTACACTTCTGGCTCTCCAGGTATACCTCTGACATTCCCAGGTACACCTCTGACACTCCCAGGTACGCGCCTGACACTCCGAGACTCCTCTGACCTCCCAGGTACTCCTCTGACACTCCCAGGTACACCACGCCGCACCTCCAGGTACACCTCTGACACTGCCAAGTGCACCTCCGGATACTCCCAGGTATGCCTCTGACACTCCCAGGTACACCGCTGACCTCTCCCAGGTACACCTCTGACACTGCCAGGTACACCATGACACTCCATGTACACCTCAGACACTTCAGGTACACCTCAGACATTCCAAGTGCACCTCTGATGCTCCCAGGTACACATCTGACACACCTAGGTACACCTCCGAGCACCTAGTACACCTCTGACACTCCCAGACCCTCCTCTCCTCCCTGGTACATCTCAGCCTCCCACATGCACCTCTTACACT
>NW_024719072.1:0-1178 GCF_018991925.1 Homarus americanus | reverse complement strand
TTTAACGCCATTTTAACGCCATTGGTTTAACGTTGTTTAACATAATTAAACGCCATTTAACGTTAGTTTAACTTCATTTAACGTTAGTTTAACTTTATTTAACGTTAATTTAACGCTATTTAACGTTAGTTTAACTTCATTTAACGTTAGTTTAACGCCATTCGTTAGTTTAACGTTATTTAACCTTAATTAACGCCATTTAGCGTTAGTTTAACGCCATTAACCAATTATAACGCCATTTTACGTTAGTTTAGCGCCATTTAACGTTAATTTAACGCCATTTAACGTTAGTTTAACGTCATTTAACGTTAGTTTAACGCAATTTAACGTTAGTTTAACGCCATTTAACCTTAATTTCGCCATTTACTTTGGTTTAACGCCATTTCATTAGTTTAACGTTATTTAACCTTAATTAAACGCCATTTAACGTTAGTTTAACGCATTTAACGTTAGTTTAACGCCATTTAACGTTAGTTTAACGCCATTTTAACGTTAGTTTAACGCCGATTCGTTAGTTTAACGTCATTTAGTTTAACGCCATTTAACGTTAGTTTAACGCCATTTAACGTTAATTTAGCTTCATTTAACGTTAGTTTAACGCTAACGTTGGTTTAACGCCATTTAACGTTAGTTTAGCTTCATTTAACGTTAATTTAACGCTATTTAACGTTAGTTTAACTTCATTTGCGTTAGTTTAGCAATTTAACGTTAATTAAACGCCATTTATCGTGGTTAAGGCCATTTTAACGTTAGTTTAACCATTTAACGTTAGTTTAATGCTATTTAACGTTGGTTCTTCGTTTAACGTTGGTTTAACTTAATTTAACGTTAGTTTAACGTAATTTTGTTAGTTTTAACGTTATTTAACGTTAGTTTAACGCTATTTTAACGTTTGTTTAGCGTTATTAACCTTAATTAAACGCCATTTTGCTTTGGTTTAACGCCATTTAACGTTAGTTTTTGCCATTTATGGTTAGTTTAACTTCATTTAACGTTAGTTTAACGATGTTTAACGTGGTTTAACGCCATTTAACGTTGGTTTAACGATATTTAACGTTAGTTAACGCCATTAACGTTTGTTTAACGGCTTTCGTTAGTTTGTCATTTAACGTTGGTTTGACATTTAACGTTGGGTTTAACTTTTATAATTAAACGCGTTTTAACTTTGGTTTAACTTG
>NW_024719071.1:0-25584 GCF_018991925.1 Homarus americanus | reverse complement strand
CCCCATCCCCCACCCCATCCTCACCCATCCTGGGAGGTGGAGAATGGTACCATCCGGTAGTTGGCAACGGAAGGTATCAGGACCCACCGACTGGTAAGGGCGTGGAATCCCCCCCCCATCCCCCCATGGTCCACTTGTGATGTTGCTCCAATGGTTACGCCCTAATCCATTTGAGGATGCTATCCTTACCTTACACAACGAAAACCAAGAATAAGAGACAAGTGAATAGATGACAGTAGATGACCTCTTTTGACGCCACGAATCAGGATCAGGACAGACAAGTTTTTTTCCCACGAGATATTTGTTATTGGTGTGTGTGTGTGTGTGTGTGTGTGTGTGTGTGTGTGTGTGTGTGTGTGTGTGTGTGTACAGACAGACAGAGAGACAGACCAAAATTAATCAAAAACCGAATTTCTTGCCCCGATAATCCACAGAGTTCCGTTGTTTATCCTTCCACTTAACTGGGTATTAGAAAAACTCATTAGCAACATTAAGAATCCCTTGTGCAATTTCGACACTTCCTACCCCCTACCCTAACCCAACCTCGTGTCGTAACTTAAGTAGTTAGGGGGCGTTCATCCACAACTAGTTAGTGATTTTGTGTGATTTTGTCTCTCGATAATTATAAGCGTTCTGTCTACACATTGGCGTTCTGTCCCTCCACATAGGCGTTATGTCTCTCCACATTAGGCAGTGGCTCCCCTATTTTATTTCCTTATAAAGACATTCTCCCCTAAAACACACATTCTCCCCCCCCTGTCTCTCCCCTACATGGACTGAATCTCCTCCACATGGGCTGTCTCACCTCCACATGGACGAGCATTATCCTGGCCACATATTGGCGTCTAATTATCTAACAGGACCTCAAGAGCCAATTAGGTGTAGGAGGTTACACGAAGCCAATTCCCCGTTAATCGAATGGAGATCGTCATTAATTTCTGCTCTTACCTTGACAGTCTCCAGAGAGCGAGAAGGGTTTATTTTTTCTCTCTCTCTCTTCTCTTTCTTTCCTATTTTTTCTCTCCCTCTTCTCTTTCTTTTCTTCTATTCTTTTCTTCAATGTTTCTTGTTTATATCTTTTCAGTTTTATTTTTCTTGTTCTAGTTTTCTCTCTCGTCTTTTCATTCTTTTTTTAATTTCGTTTTTGTTACTTCTTCTTTTATTAGCATTGCGTTTTTCTTCATTCTTTGTACATTTTCTTTATTTCACTTTTTTTTCATTTTCACTCTTGGCTAAACTATTTTTTTCTCTTCATTATTTTCTTATTTTATTCCATTTTCTCTTAAGGTTGGAATCACTCCTAATGGTGGGAATCCATTAATTCTGGGGTCCATTAGTTATTTAGTCTTGGAGCCTATTAGGTCTAGAGCCCATTAGGTCAAGAGCATTGGGGCCCAATAGGACTGAGGCCCATTAAGATTGAGACCTATTAGTACTGGGACCCATTACATCAGGTGCCCACTAGGACAAGGGACCATTATAACTGGGAATCGTTCAATGGGCAGATTATATTAAATAGCCAAACAGAGCTGACCCCTTTAAGCTGTCGCCCGTGGCCAGCAGGCGAGGTAAAACACACAGGCCTTGAAGGTTATCTATTATGAGAGAGAGAGAGAGAGAGAGAGAGAGAGAGAAATTTAGCTAGAGAATTATACATTCCTCTCGTGTTGTTTACATTACTCTCACCTCCCTCCTTCCCCCTACATTGCTCTGTCACACATGAAGCCTTTAGCCTGGGGTTAAACGCAGCAACACGTTCGTAGGTGGTCAAATATTTGTTCTACACTAAAGACCACACCATAAAATACAGTCAAAATAAATAAATTTAACTTAGGATCGAAAGGAAAAAAAAAGAAGAGAAGTTTTATGTTTACGACTTGGTGGTAGGAACTATTTTTTTGCGTCTCTCTCTCTCTCTCTCTCTCTCTCTCTCTCTCTCTCTCTCTCTCATACACACACGTATACACCCATCCTCTCATACACACACATACACCCATCCTTACACACACACACAATACACGACACTCAAAAGAAGCCCAGTCGTTTAAAATCATCGCCAACACAGGAAAAAACCACACCCCTTTTTTCTGATAGTCGTCATAAATAAAGACAAACGCAGGCGGCTCAGACGTAGGATAAGAGGGAATGTGAGGACTAGACTACACTAAACCCAAACACACACACACAATATTCACTGTTTACTCTGATAACATTGCCAGAGATGCGAAAATTGTTCCCTTTGTTTATTTTTTTGGTTTAAGAGAAGACAAAAGCACATCACTGTAGATTACGAAGAGGAGTTTCACAGATGCTCTTTTGTTTCACGTACGAAATATCTAAAACTGAACCGATAGGCACAATATCCACTATTCTATTTGATAGAAATGTGAGTAAGATGAAGAAAAAAGTCCAAATGCAATTCTTGGAATGGAACGAGAAACAAAAGCACATCGTTGTACCTTACTTACTGGAGTTTAAACAGATGCTCTTTTGTTTGTTTTTTCAAAGCTCCAGAGAGGAGGAGCATCGCGTCTATTGATTCTCTTGATCTTATATTCGCTGTGGTGGTGATAATCGGAAGGAGGAGGAAAAGGAAGAGGAGGAGGAGGAGGAGGAGGAGGAAGAGGAGGGACGCAATGAAAGGTAATCTGTTCGAAGCGTCGGGGTGACGAACGGAGAAATGGGAAATAGGCAATGTTAACAAAAAATATCCTTAGTGGCTTTAAACTGATTCAAGTGTGTGTGTGTGTGTGTGTGTGTGAGTGTGTGAGTGTGTGTGTGTGTGTGCGCGTGAGTGTGTGTGTGTGTGTGTGTGTGTGTGTTTCTTCTCAAAGCCCTAAGTTAGCCCCAACAGTACAGATTTGTGTGTTTCCTATGAAGCCTCACTAAACTAATGGCAGCCACAGTATTATTTCTTCCCCAGCTAAGGACGATCTGCCTGAGCTTGATTTTTCATCCCACTACACTTAAATTCTTTATCACCTTGATATTTATTCTTGCCTGGCACGCTTCGCCCTGACACAACTGACTGACTCTTTGGCCACACAGTAAAATTCTTCTCTGTCATGTTTTACAATTTTACACAATCAGTAAAATTGTAATCTATCTTGATTAAAGTTTGTCGATTAGTTTTAATGTGGGTTTATAGAACAAGAGACGTGTAGGGAGATGGTTTAAGCTGGTTTACCTACACGCTCCTAACACCACACCTCACCAAAGGACGTCTCCTCGCTCCCTTTCAATTTCCTCAAGGTGATTCGCGTTCAATGAATAATTCTACATAATACTTTCATTAAATTGCTTTCTTATACACTTCAAGATTCTGATTTTGTGTTTTTCATTTACTCTTTTTTGTTATACATTCCAGCTAAATCTACCCTTTAATGACGTACGCTATTCATTACCTTTCATTTTACAACAATCGTCTCAGTGTATAATATTACATACGTTGGTTCCGATGGGAGGCAGAGAGGTTGGATGGTTGGCTGGTAGGGAGGTAGGGAGGTTGGCTGGTAGGGAGGTAGGGAGGTTGGCTGGTAGGGAGGTAGGGAGGTTGGCTGGTAGGGAGGTAGGGAGGTTGGCTGGTAGGGAGGTAGGGAATGAAGAGGAAAGAAGGAAATTAAGTGCGTAGGAAGGAGTAAGGTAAGTGGCAAAGAAAGTAGTAACTGAGAAAGAAATAAAGATATTTTTTACCCTGGTTTTTATTCACAGTGTAGAAACTTATTTTACATCATTAAAACTTGTTGACTTACACAACATAAAATTTACATTGTTTAATTTGATTACAGTACATAATAACTTCAGTGTACCGTTAACTTTCTACAATGCATAATATTTTCAGTGTATAGTTCAACAGTGTATATTCTTTCTAACTTGTTTAGTCTTTCTACAATGTATAATTACCCTAGTGTATATGTTCTACAGTACATATTCTTTCAACGATGAATAATAATTTCTACAGTGTATAATCTTTCTACAGTGTTAAAATTATCCACTGTATTATAACATTCTCACAACATAAAGACACATTGTTTTTCACTGAGTCTGTGTTGTCCATCTGTGTGCTTATACCAGATAGTCTTGACGTGATTCATCTCTACAAATGTACAAAACAAACTAGAGTCCGTGCAAGAATCAACATGGCTGGGACCTAAAGCTGCTGGTCCCACAATCGAGTTAGGTTAACTTTATTGTACTTAACCTTGTTAGTGTAGTTCTGGTTCCTTTAAGAAAACCTCATGTGTTGGAGGGACTGAGGGAGGGAGGAGGGCGGAGGGAAAGAGAGAGGGAGGGAAAAGGCAGGGAAATGAAGAGGAAAAAAGGAAATGAACTAGTTAATGTGTGTGTAGGAGGGAATAAAGGAAATGAGAAGGAATGAAGGAACTGAGAAGGAAATAAAGAATATAAGTCATTAATCAACGTAGAGAGGTGGAAAGAAAATACTAACGAAAGTGTGAAGGAGGAACGAGAGGAGAATGGGGAGAGGAGAGAAGGAATGGTGAAGAAGGAAAATAAGCAATAAATGTAAGTATGGAAGAGAAAGTGAAACCGAATCTGTAGAGAAAGGAATAACGAAACAGGATTAAGAAGGTGAAAGAGAAAAACGAAAAATAAGAGAGAAAGAAGAAAAGAAAAGAAGAGTAAGAAGAAAAAGAGAAGAGAAAGAAGAACTGAAGAGACAACGAAAAAATAAAAACATAATATTGAATGCGAGAAGAAAGAAATAAGTACAGTAAACTAGAGGAAGAGGAGGAGGAGAAGGAGGGGGAGGGGAAGGGGGAGGAGGAGGAGGAGGAGGAGGATAAAAACAAGAACAAGAAGATGAACAAGAACAACAACAACATGGAATTTAAAAATAAATAGTAGATATAAGGAAATGAGAAGGGAAGAAAATGAAAAAAAGAGAGAGAGAGATAACGAGGGAGTGGGATGATGCAGGGGAAACACTAAGAAGAGGAAACACGAATGAGGGAAGAGGGGGAAGAGATAATTAAAAAAAAAGAAGAGAGGCAAGAGATAGAAACAGAGAAAACGTATTAAGAGACGCTAGGGAGAGAAAGAGAGAGAGACAATGCAGGAGAATCATTAAAGGGTGAGAGTGGGAGAGAGGAAGGGAGATCAAGTAAGAGGATAAAAGGATAATAATTACCATAGATAGAGGAAGGGAAGATAAGGGCAGTAATGCAGGAAAAACTTAGTCGCTGATAAGTCGAGGATGTAATATTTGATATCTGAGAGTAGCTGAAACCAGGGAACATGAAACGTAACCTAACCAAACTTAATATAACCTAACTTAAGCTATAATGTGACCTTACTTAACTTACCTAACCTAACCAAACCTAATTTAACCTAATCTAAACTATCCCTACTCGAAACTGACCTAATCTAACCTACCCACCTAACCTAAACTACCATGATCTATTCCAACTCCTAGCCTACAGTAACGTTAACTTAACCAAACCCCACGATTTTGGCATGAAAAAAGGGGGGGATCTGGTAGTGGTTTCGGCTTCGGTTTCAGGTTCGGTCTTGGTTTCAGGTTCGGTCTTGGTTTCAGGTTCGGTTTTGGTTTTAGGTTCGGGTTCGGTTATAGCTTCGGTTTCGCTTTCAGATTCGATTATAGCTTCGGTTTCGGGTTCGGTTTCTCATTACATTGACGACAAAGTATAATCTATGAGACAGGTTTTCATAATGTATCACCCGTTATTGTTTATCTTCCCCCGTAAGCGTATAATTTATCCCTAGGGTGTATATAATTTGTATATAATTCTCAGTACTTGGATCACCTATAACTTTCACCATTTTTACCAGCTGACAGCCTATCCAGAGTGAGGAAGGGAGTGAGGGTGATGGGCCATCGTAGGCTTTTAAAAAGATGAGAAAATTTGGACGTAAATGTTCCCACCAAAAAAATTTCCTTGAAAAAGGTTAGGTTAGGTGAGAACAGCGCCAGTATATAGATGTTTATAAAGTAACAATAAGGGACAATAGCTACCATCAAGTCTGAGGGTCGGCGACCACTACCCACAGCTCTTAACATCTTTAAACAGTGTCTACCGTTACACATGTTGCACCTCTGAGGACGATAGCTTTTAGTTTCAACCATCTTACAACTGCACATAAATCCTCGGCGAACTGATGAATTTGTTAAACTTTATCATAACAAGAACGATCCATCGGTAAAGAGAAAAATAACATTTTTATGAGGTTATGTCGTTAGGGAAGGCAGGTAAAGTGTTAGAGCATTATGATGTGAATTATCGCCCTGAGTATGATACCAAACACCTGAGAATAATAAATTAACACCCTGAGTACGATACCAACCCGTGTATAATGAACTAACCCTGAGAACTAGATATCTTATCCCGCATTCTCTTGCTCAGTATAAAATCAACTTGTCTAACAAAATCTTCATATAAATAAGCAAGATCGAATCAATATAGATCTGTATAAAGATTAAAGGTAAAATCTTCAAGGTATTTTAATTAGTTTCTATCAATACTTCTTACTGTAACAGGTAGATGGTGTGCTGGAAATTCATTTTGTTCGTGGAGGTTTAGATGTACTCAAGGTGTGAGAATGTGAGCTTTTGAGAGTAAAATTTTGAGTACATTTATGAGGGTGGACTTTTACGCAAACTTTTGAGAGAGAACTTTTGAGAATCAGAGCTTTTAAAGACGTGAACTTGGCGACAAATAAATGTATTGTGATATGTTTGTAGTTTTTCTCTAACGATCTACATGTATACATCTACAGAACGCGGCACCATATTAACCAACAACACAAATGAGAAAAAATCCCTATAGCTGTACTGTTGTTTCTGAATAAATTACTTCACTATCCAAAACCTTCGCTTCACCCTCAACTCATGCTATGCAGATCATCCAATCACTTTTAATTAAGGTACAACAGACTCCCGCTTCAAACAACATATAGCAAAAAGAAAAAGAAAAGTATACAGAAATTTCTCCCCATATATTTTGTTTTCTTCATTTTATCGATTTTTTTTCCGGCACATTCTTCTCTTTTTTTTTTTAACCACGTGATGACAATTATTATCTTAGTATTTTATGATTATATCTGGGTTTAACGGTATACACGTGTGAATAATCTATATGCCCATAAAAACGGCATGTAATGTATTTCAAAATGAGAATTAGTTACAGAACAGCAAATTCACTATAATTTTCGCCCTCAAACAAACCATCATCTATTGTGTATCAGTAAGTAACCGGATTAATCTGTCTAGGTTACCGGTAGGTTAGTTTTGGTTAGCTTAAGTTAGGACTTGTGATTAGGTTAGGTTAGGTTACGTCATAGTTAAGTTAGGTTAGGTTAGATACGGTTAGATTATATTACATTAAGTTAGGAAACGTCCGGACAGAAGACCAAACTAACTCGCTGCTCCGGTGTCGTGTTTAAGGCCGCATTCTGCCACCCTCTTATCGACTGAAAAGACCAAGTAATAACTGCCTCCACTATATGGGGCCAATTACTGAAAATATTCACCATGAACAAGTGTTACTGCGCCTTTGTAGTTGGGACACTAATACCCTGCCATAGATTGTAGATAACTTAAGCATTGGTGATCATAATCATCTTATTTGACCGATCATGTGGGCTGTAAGATGTGAATGGATCTCCGTATACTGTGCTACACGTGTGGGGGGACCTTGTGTCTCAAGTCCTTCTGCTGTGGTATACAAGATGGCGCCTGGCTATAAATAACAGTAAATAAAAAATAATCTGTATATGACCGAAACTAAATATAAAAGATCTCGGCCACAAGTATTAACAAAAATATTTAAGAAGTAATCACACACTGGAGAATAATCACAGAAATATTGAGGTGGTGAAGGCGTTAGACCACAACTACACAGATAACATAGCAAATTATGACTCCAGAACATAATGAAGACCTCAGACCACAAATAGATATACAATTACAGAGCAAGGGATCACCCCCAAAGACCACAAGGGTATAAAGAACCTCTGACAAAGACTCCAGTAAACAATATAGAGAAATACTTCGAAGACTCAAAACCAAAACACAAACCTTTTTTATTCAAACCCAAAACCGCAATAGAGATACAGTATATTTCTATGATCTCAATCAAGAATTTTCTGTAAGGCCGAAAACCGCAAGAAGTGTAGTAATTATTGAAGAGATAAGATAAGCCCTGTATATAAACGTGCGGATAATTAAAAAAAAATAAATAAAAATTTGAAAGTTTCCTGGGAATTATTAACAAGTACGACCAAGGTAACAAGGAAAGTAAGAATTAACAGAAAGTAAATCCCCAAGTAAAAAGGTGCGCGGCAATTATTAGAAAGTACAAAAAAAAGAAAGTTGCCCATGAATTATCAGAGAAAAAACCCGAAAATGAAAGGAGTCTAGGAATTATGTGGAACAGAGAGAGAGAGAGAGAGAGAGAGGCAGACCACAAGACTTGTCATTGTAAAATAAGAATAGATACAGGAAGAACTATATTTAAATTATCAAAAATTAAATAAAATTAAACAAAAAGAAATTTTCCTTGGTGTTGTTAGAAAGCAAAAATCATGACAAAGACGAGAAATAAATATTAGAAAGTGTAACCCAAGACAGAAAGGCATAAAGAAACTCTTAGAAAGTAAAACCCGACACAAAATGGTGGCTAGAAAGTATTAGAGAATGTTTACCTCGGCGGAGAAAGATGACCAGCTTAGGTTAGGTTAGGATGTTAGAAAGTTACACCCGAAAAAGAGAAGCTCACAGTACTCAATAGAAAGTAAAACAGACGAGAAGAAAGGCGCCACAAATGTTCTAGAAAGTAAACCAGAGAAAACATGCAGAAGAAGACGAGAGATTTAAACATTAATTAGAATTGAAAACGTGATTAAAAATTACACATTAATTATCAGATAATCAAACCGTAGAAATAAACGGTCGATGGAATTAAAAAAAAGTAAAATTGAAGACAGAAAAACAAATATTATCTTCAAATGTAAAACTGAATACATAAAAAAAAAACTAAACGAGAAATATATTGAAGGAAAAGATTTAATATAGAACGATAAAACAAGAATTAAAAAATGGAAAAGAATCCCGAAATCCCAGGTGAACCCTGTTATTCTCTGCAAATACCACCTCTCCAGGATCGCTCACTGGTCCCCAGGTAGGGTCGTCCTCTACACTGATGGTTCTGTTGACCCCGCTACAGGTAGGGCCGGGGCTGGTGTCTACATCTCCCGTCCTCATGCCCCTGAGTCTATCAAACTGTCTCTCAGAGTTCCTGACGGGGCATCCTCCACTCAGGCTGAACTAATAGCCCTCCTTGCTGCCCTTCTCGCTGAGGAAGAAGCAGATGGTTTCTGCCCCTTGCTTGTCTGCTGCGATTCCAGGTCTGCTCTCGACGGGATCGCATTTGGATCTGGGGAAAATAAGGACCTCATCCTCCGAATACGAGGGTTAACATCCACACTTCAGGATGAAGGCCGTCCTGTGACATTCCTATGGATACCTAGTCATGTCGGTATCTTGGGGAATGAGGCAGCAGATGACCTTGCCAAGACTGGCTGCAACAAGGCCACACCTGACTACGTTGTTCCTCGAACACTCTTACAGATTAGGACCCAAATCCGCCGCAAACAGAGAGAAGCTCGGGAAGCAGCCATCCCCCTGGACTCCCCGCCCACATGGTACGATGTCCTCCGTAAACTTCCTGACTTCTCGTACGTCTACGGGAGAGGGTCGCGGAAGGGGGACGTGATTGCTGCCCGTATCATCATCGGGTATGACTTTGCTTGGGAGATTGGTATCCCCACATCCCCTGAGCAACGCTCTTGTGCGTTATGCAGAAGACCCGACAGCCGCACCCTTATCCACTACCTCCTAAGATGTCCCCACACACAACGCTTCCGTGACGCCTGCTGGACCACCACTCCACGACCCCCTGACGGAGACACGATGATCCTCCCAATACTGGCCAGATATTTTGTAAATAATATTAATTATGTGTTAAAGGAACATCCTTCCTTCCTTAGGCTTTAGTAAGCCCCCTTTATAATATTTATACTGTATATACTTTTCACACTTGCCAGATGATTCTGGTGTCATTGTACAGGGGTACCTAGTGACAGCACTAGGATCCCGCTTCCTCTATCAAGGAATAAACAATTGAAATTGAAATTGAATTGCTTAAAAATAGGAAAGTAGATGAAATATTCAAGAAATATAGAAATTTTGCATCTGGAATATAACTATGTACTATACAAGATATATCTGTATTAGGGATTTATGTGAGTCCTGAGAGGGACATTCCTGGACTGGGGTGGCGGATGACTTAAGTCACTTCATCCCTTTGAGATGTAATTTTTTTTATCTCAATAAACGTATCAATCAACTACGTGAAAATGAGACTACGAACTCATTTTACTTTCCTAAGATCCTTTTTTCAAACTTCGCTGTGACTGAGCTATCGAAGACCAGAATTAAATTGATTTCAAGGTTCAAGATGGCAGTCCCTGGTGAACGTTCCGGAGCGTTAGACAAGTAGTATTAGGTTACACCCGTTAGATTTTCAGAGATACGTGGCGTGAGAGTCCCCTTCAGGATAATTAATTAATTTCTTAATTAACACCCTTACAACAATTTCACCATGAACATCAGATTCTGTGATGTTCATATATGAAAAGGGGGTGACTTCAGCCACAGTTAACAATTACTGGCATCTCTAGGGATGACGTCAATGATACCTCATTCTTAAAGTAGATTCTACCCTGACTTATATTGACAATTTCACTAACAGTAAATACAATAGAAGCTTTCAACATCAATCACAAAGGATCTTGAACGCTTCATCTGTAATCAGACATCTCTAAGTTGACGCAAAGTAAGGGTGTTCTCTCACCAATTCAAATTTCATGAACACCCTGTGCGGTATTTTGGAATACCTGAGTCTCTCCGGAGGACTCCGTTCTCCCGAAGTGGTTAGAGAACAAATATTTCAAGTAGGGAACTCAAAAGGTTTACAGATTTCAATGCAATTTCAATATTTTTTATTTCTTGATAGAGGAAGCGGGATCCTAGTGCTGTCCCTAGGTACCCTTGGTTTGTTTGAAGTCTAGAGCAATTTTTAATAAGTGCATGAAATTAATTTTATGACAGATCTGTATTCTCCCAACCTGATTTAGATATGTAATAGTCGGGATAATTGTTCCATCCAGGACGTTGTATATGTGAATAGATTTTTTTTTTTTACTACATTAGATCACATACACTTGATTACGACATTGTATGATTATTTTCAGCTAATTTGAAATAGTTTTGTGAGCCCATGTGAATGGGCTAAGAAAAAATTAATTAAGACTCATTGAGTTGTTCCCCCCCACGGAAATCTTTAGTAAAAGGCGAAAGATTTATGCGTTTTGAAGGGAAACCAGAGCTATGGTCGCAAAGTTGTTCAAGACCCCAACAAACATTAACTTAGAACATACTTGGAGTTGTAGTTCCAGTCAAGAAAGACATTAAAGGTTTTATTGTCCAGTGTCTAGAAGAGTTTTAAAATAAGATTTACAAGTCCTTCGTAACATTTAAGACTACCGTGATTGGCAGTCAAAAGTGGTATTACTTAATGTGGATTTTCTTTAAGAGGATTTAATTTACATAATTCCTTTAAATCTGAACAAATATAGCAAATCAACGAGAATGTTATTGTTACAATGTTATGACTGCGCTTCAACTAAGGTCTTTAAGGGCATAACTTAGTTCATAAATGTTCTGTTTTATAATATGGCCCTCATTGTGCAACCGTTTAGTCATAATTAATAGTAATCTAATATAATGAAAATAAACCTGGATCTTGATTATAGAAATGCTTTTATTCTTATGTAATATAAGTTATTTCAATGGTGATAACCACCGGTCTCTCATGTCTACCTACCACTACAGCGGCCATTTTTTTTGGTCCGGTAAACACAGCTGTGAGCGCTAGCTCCCAAATTTGGGATCTTTTCGAGCCTATTACATTATCTGAAGCATATATAGACACCTACTTGTGTATAAGGACCTGAGGATAAGATAAGTATCGGCAAGCAACTTTGGTGTTGGGAACTTACTGTTTACCTTACGAAAATAACTGCTCGGGGTCCCATCACTCCTGGCTGGGTGTTGTGGGATGTCAACATTGCCCCATGGAAAGTGAATTTTCACTTAAGAACTCTACATGGAAGAGTAAAGAAAAGATAGTATTGGACGAAGTTCTTGAAGACCTTGAGTTGAGTAGTGATGAGTCTAATACGAGTGATGAAGCACAAGGGAAGTTCGAAAGTGAGAAAATACAGCTACAACAAGAGGTAGTGAATAAGAAAGAAATTTCTAAAAGAATGAGGGAGACAAGCTGGCAAGAGGACAGTGAAAGCAAAGAAGTGAGAGAGGAGAAGAGATAAAAACATCTAGGACAAAAAACGTGTGTGGGTGGTAATAATAATGGAAATAACAGAAAGGAGATAGTGGAGAATGGATCAAGAACAGAGCAAAGTATGGAATTTGAAGGAAGCAGACAAGAACACACACAAGGTGAAGTTGGTCGTGTCAGGAAGAGATTAATTTTTCCACAGTCATGCCCGATGACCTTCCTTGAAAAATTAAAATGGGCAGTACAACTAGGACGGGAGCATCGCACCTTTGAGCCTCTTTTGAAAGAAGGCACACACAAGCCTTATCTTACAGTGGGGACCATGGAGGCTGTGGAAATGTTGACAACTGTTGGGTACAAGGGATTACTGATGGTTTTGCCAGAGGAGAGCGACATACTACTTACAAAGGTAATAATCTTCAGGTACCCTGTAATACTAGATCCAGAATACTTATTGGATGACGAAAGATTTGTTTGGGTCAAGAGGCATTTAATAAGGGGCGAAGAGAGAAGCCAGATTATTGCTCTAATGAGAGGAAAGGTTCCAGAGAAAGTGTTCATCACAGGAGCAGGGTATAGGAAGGTGGCACTATATGTGGAGGGACCAATAATGTGTCTCAAGTGTTGCAGATGGGGACATAAGGCCTGGAGCTGTCAACTGGACCCACGTTGTAGATTCTGTGGGAAGAGGCACGAATCTAGCAACTGTAAGGACAAGATCAAAGCAGGAGAGAAGGTGAAGCCTTGTTGTTGTAATTGTGGTAAAACTCACAATGCTAGTTCAATTGCATGCGAGATGAGGCCACGTATGAGAAGTGACCAACAAAGGAATTATTCAGAGAACACTGAGGAAGTACGCTGTGGTCTGACAGTGACAAGACAGCAGGAGAACACACAGACAGTGATTCCTGAGAATGCCTGGCATGAAGATTCAAGAAGGATAAGGACTGCGCTTGCGGCCGGAAGCGTTGTTGATGCCAGGAACAAACAGAGTAATAAACAAGTAGCAAGTGAGAGTAGTGGTGCAGCCCTCCAGGTTAGTGATAAAACTGTGCAAGAAATTCTGGGAGAAGAGGTGCTTAAGATGTTTCAGCTTTTGCAAAAGTTAGGTCAGAAAATAGAAGTGATAGAGAAAAGACTTGATACAGTGATAAATAAAGAAAGGGAAAACAAAGCTGTGAATAATGTAGAATTAAAAGGGAAAGAGGAAAGTGAAGAGTTCAAGCCTTTGAAAAATTCAGTGCTTAAAATAAGTATTAAAGGGAAGGAGAGGAAAATAAAGGATTGTGTAGTGCAGGGAGCAACAACTGAAAGTTTTAAAAAGGTGTTGGTAAAGTGTAAAGATGCTGATAAAGAAAAACTTTTGAGGAAATGGGAATCTGTGCAGGAGGATTGGGCCTTCTTAAAGAATCTGATTGGAAAGGATATAAAACGTGTAAATATTAATCCTGGATCTAGCTAGCCTTAAGATAATGTCCTGGAATGTTAATGGTCTACAAAATAGAGTGACAGATGTACATTACTTTACCCTTAAAAATAATATTGATATAATTACCCTTCAAGAGACTGGGGACAGGAAAGGCGACCTGCTTAAACTGTCTGGATATAAGGGATTTCATCTCTATTCGGGTGAAGGTATAAGAGGGGTCTCAACATACATTAAGAATTCCATACCAGCAGAACTAGTTGGAAGCCCGAGTAGAGTACAAGGAATAGAAAGTGTCTGTATAAAGTTATATTTGAAGGAAGGAGAATTGAACATAGCAAATTTGTATATTTCTGGAGGCTGTTTTGACCTCAACTTCTTACCAGATTGCATGTTTTTGGACTCAACTTTGGCTGTAGGAGATTTTAATGCTCGACATCCAAGACTCGAAACAATGGGGAGAATTAATAGTAATGGTATAAAATTTTGGCAATTTTTACAAGATCACCCAGATGCTTACTTGTTAGGAAATAAGGAAGTGACTCATATTAAAGGAGGAAGGTTAGACTATGCTTGCATGATAAGCAGTCATGGAGTCCAGGGAGAATGTGAGATAATAAGGGAGCTAGTCAGTGACCATTTTGTTGTATATGTTCAATTACCATTAGGGAAGAGACAGGTGAGATATAGGAGGAAGAGATTGAAACTAAACAAGGATGACACTCAAGTGTTTACTCAAAATATAGAGAAATGGTACAGAAATTATACACCAGTCTGTATGGATAGCTTTTATAATGACTTAGTTGGGGAGATAGAAAGATATTTAACTTAGTCAACACAGAAAAAAATAAATGATAAGAGACATGGGGCTAGGAAACACTGCTATACCAATGACAAAATGTTGAAGGGATGGACACAAATGTTAAGGGCAGCACATAAAGATTGGGTAAAGAATGGTAGAAGAGAAGAAGATAGGGAAATCTTCATGGATATAGCCAAAATATGTGGGCAGGCTAGGAAGGAGGCAAGGGAGAAATATTGGCAAGATTTTGCACAGCACATTGGGGAGAGTAAAAATCTCAAAGAAATATGGCAGGATATTAACAAAATTAGAGGAAAAAGGAGTAATTTTATTAGCCATCCTCATCCAGAGGAAGAAGCTAATAAACTGGTTGACAAATGGGCTAAAGCAGCAAGTGTTGCCTCCCTGCCTAACAGGACAATAGAAGCATTAGATGAGTGGCAAAATGAAAGAAAAAGATTTATTTCATCAGCTCTAAATATTTGTGATGTAACATGTGTAGATATTACTAAAGATGAGTTATTAAATGCTGTTAAAAAAGGAAAATCTACAGCACCAGGCGAAGATGGTGTGACATATGAAATTTTGAACTGCTTAGTTGGTATGGAAAATAGTCCATCATTAGATTTATTCAACATGAGCTATGCAGAGGGTAGATTACCAACAGAATGGAAGAAAGCGATAGTTATTCCTTTCCCTAAGGCAACTGGTGGATACAGGCCAGTGTCTTTAACATCTTGTTTTTCCAAGATGATGGAGAGAGTATTATTAAATAGGCTTGTATATATTGTCGGGGAAAATCTATCTTGTAATTTATTTGGTTTTTTGGAAGGGAAATGTACTTCAGACTGTGTTATAAAATGTTTATCAAATGATGCAGACAGATGTAGAGTTTTTGTGGATTTACAAGGAGCATTTGATAAAGCTCACAGTGAAGTAGTTATGAATGAACTGGCTGCTCTAGGGGTATCAGGAAAGTTGTTACACTGGATAGGTGACTACTTGCATGGAAGGAGAATCTGTGTATGGTATCAGGGATGTTTGTCTGAGGAAAGAGCACTTGAACTAGGCACTCCCCAAGGGGGAGTATTGAGTCCAATGTTATTTAATGTGTTAATGAACAAGATAGCCTCACACAAATATCCCAAAGGAGTTGTAACCATCATTTATGCAGATGACATCTTATTTCAAGGAAACTCTGTAAAAAATTTGCAGATTGCATTAAATAATTTTAGTGTTCTTTCTCAAAAGATGGGCTTAGTTATCAATGAAGAAAAAACCAAGTGTGAATGTAAAGGAAGAGGAACTGAATCCGTTTTTCTAAATGGAAAAATTGTAGAGAAAGTGTCAAAGTATAAATATTTAGGAATGTATATTGGCTTTACTAGTGAAAGTAAAGAGGCAGAAATATATCATGTCCTCACTCAATGTAGAGCAAGATTACAGCCCTTAAAGGCACTAGCATGTTGTGGTAAAGGTGCTGGGGTACCCATACTGAGAATGATGTATATTTCTACCATCAGATCACTTATAGACTATGCAGCACCTGGCCTCTCTTGTACTGGTGAAGGAAGGCTACGGAAGCTTGAGATCATGCAAAATGAAGCAATGAGAATAATTTTAGGGTGTCAAAAGAATGCAATGATTGAGATAATGAAAATGGAACTAGGGTTACAGAGCATTTCACAGAGGGTCAATGAAATTAATACAGTTGCAGCAGTTCGATTAATGAGAGGGAACAGTGGGGGTAAATTTGTACAAGATATAAATGATGGTTTAAAAGATAAAAGGACCTTCTGCAGGCAAGGCAAGAGAGGATACATGAATGGATTAGTAAATATTATTAAAAAATGTAATCTGGCAGACTGGTGTACAGCTGTTCAGAAGAGTTGTAAGAATCCACCCTGGGAAGAACGAGAAGTAGAGTTAGACATAGTGCCTCTCACAATGAAGAAATCATTACATGAACCAGGACAGTTAAGGGCTTTATATGGGAATAAGATTAGTAATTTGCCTAAAATAAACACATTGCATGTATATTGTGACGGTTCAGTTATGTCAAGTGGCAGGGCAGGGTGTGGGATCCTTATAAGACAGTACACAGAACAAGGAAATGATGACATCAAAATTGGACTTCGGTTGAGCAGTTTTATTTCATCAACACAAGCTGAGTTATATGCAATGTTAGTAGGATTGGAAAATGTTGTAAAGAGGTATAAAGATGCATATTTTTTGTTGATAGTAGGGCAGCTTTGGATTCTTTGAACAGTGGGAGTCCAGTCTTTGGACACATTATTGGTTCATGTAGAAAATTAGTAAATACAATAAGGAAAAATGGCCATAATGTTCAATTTGTATGGGTTCCTTCACATGTGGGGATTGGTCTTAATGAAGCAGTAGATATAATAGCAAAAAGAGCCACGGAAAAGGCCGAGATCGACATAATATGTACTAAAACCTTGAAGCAATTAAGGAGCAAATTACGGAAAATACAATCAATAGAAGATAATTTCAAAAGGAATGAAATATACGAGAAAAGTGAAACAATGAAACATTACCATCATGTTCTCATGAACACAAAATTTACATATGGGAAAGATAGGAGTAGGTGGAAAGATTCAGTGTATATGAGGTTAAGATTAGGATATAAATATTATTGGGAACTTGGAGCTGAGAGAAGTGAACAGGATAAAGAATGTAGAGTTTGTAGAACATCCAGATCCCATACCCTGCCACATTATATACTGGAATGCCCATTGCTTAATGTATATAGAAATGCCCATATAAATAATGTCCCCAAGCAAATAGAGTGGATGTTTGGAAATGGGAAAATAGATGAAATATTAAAGAAATATAGAAATTTTGCATCTAGAATATAACTATGTATTATAACTAATTATATGAAATATTAGGGATTTATGTGAGTCCTGAGAGGGACATTCCTGGACTGGGGTGAGGATGACTTATGTCACTTCATCCCTTTGAGATGTATTAATGTTTTTTTGTATCTCAATAAACGTATCAATCAATCAATCATACCTACCACTATTACGCCTGTATGAAACTGGTAACTTCAGGTCCGCAGGAGTAGCAGTCCAATAAATCTTAAAAAAAAAAACAAAAAAAAAAACATTAAATAATTATTATAGCGCTTGAAATACTATCTACTGTTATATCAAAACATGAACGAGAAGAAAAGTCAAAAGCTAGCGAGCTACAACTTAAATTATTAGTATAAAAGATCAATAAAGAATTTTAAAATACAGCATGTCTAGTTGAGCCCGGATACTTTAACTCTCCTAATTTCCTTCAAACTTTCCCCTCATTTACGTCCACCTAACCCCCTCCCCCCCCGCCCCAATACTTCCAAAGTACTTCCAACAAAAACCCAGCAACAAATATTAGCCCTTCATCCTTATCTACAGGCTTCAAGTCAAGTTTGATAACGTAAAAAAAAACAAAAAAACATAGGAAAAAAATGCTTCTGTAACAGTGCCATGTAAATTGTCATGTTTTAGAGAAAATCTATGAGAATCTAGTTTAGACAATATTCCTGCCAAAAAGCCATTATAGAGGCATATTACACCAAAAAGAGCCTGCCTATGTGCCTACATCTTAGCCAATCACCGTGACCTCTAAGTGTGACGCGAAAGGCGCAGCTGAGCTGTTTTTTTTTTTTTTTTATTGGACACCCCCTTACATCCTTGTTTAAGGTGAAGCGCAGAAGCGTTTACAGCGCCCAACAGGGAAGCATGCTAAGTTCATGGTTGATGATGATGATGGGATGGAGAGAAGAGAGCCATTGGCTCAAGAAGGTGGAAGACGGTGTAGGAGGAATATGTCTCATGAGTTAAGGGCGTAGAAGCCTGAAGAGTCAAGGGCGTAGAAGCCTGAAGAGTCAGTGGTTTATGTCAAAGCAAGTTATTGGAAGCTCAAACAACTTTCCCTGAATACGAATTCGCAACTTTCGATTTATAGCAGGTACCTACTTTGCTGCCAGGTGAACAAGGACCAAGGGAAGCTGGCAAGTGTGTCGGAACAAATTTCCACCGACCCGGGAATCGAACCCGTGACAACTGGCTTGCGAGGCAAGAGCGGTACAGCTCTACCCACAGGCGCCCCAGCTGAGCTGATTTGCTGAAAATTAGCGTCTCCTACCCAACTACAATTGGGTTGTACAGTAATAAGGTTGAACAAGAGGACAGAACATGATTATGTCTCGTTGGCAATTATGTTTATTGCAATGGTAATTACTTATCTATTTTCATGATAATTTCCGATAAAACGGTTTTGATGGTACAATAAAAGCAGGTACTGTAAATATAGTAGGTGTTACAAGAAATATTAATACTTAGACAATAGATTTTTTTTAAGAGATGATTTAAAGGAAGGGAGCGTAGGCTTTGCTCGGATGTGTGGGGGTAAGTTGTTCCACACCTTCACACCGTGATATTTTATGGAGGAGTAGCTCTGGGTGCCTTAAGTTGTATCTCTGATTATACCGGAACTGGAAATAATTATTGTCAAGCAAGTGATTGATAGATTCAGATTTGCCCCCGAGGGGGATAGTTTATTGGGCACCCCCTTACATCCTGTGCAAGGTGAAGCGCAGAAGCATTTACAGCGCCCATCTGGGAAATATGCAAAGTTCATACTTGCCTTTATGACTCGTGCATTAAGGGGGTAAAAGCCTGAAGGGTCATAGGTTTTGTCAAGTTACATAAAGTGAGAGAATGATGAGTGCGTGGGGGGAAAGTTCCCGGTACATTTCATCTGTTTATGGCAAAGCGTGGCAGGTCCCTAATAATGTCAAGTGCCAGGCCTGTCACTAGGAGGAGGGATATCTGGTCAGGGAGGGAAGAGGTGTTGGTAACAGCTAGGGACCTGTAGGAGGTGGTCATAGGGCAAGTGAGGATGTAGTGAGAGAGGGTGTGAGAGTCGGGTTGGCCACAAAGTTTACAAACAGTGCGGCCAGGCTCAGGGTTGCCAATGTACTCCCATAGGTACCTGTACCCTAGGTGCAGTCTCATGTACATAATCTGTTGAGATCGAGTCAGGGATTGATACTCTTTGTAGTGGCGGTTGTCGTCACCGGTTACAGCGTCATAGTGGCATAGTGTGACGCTACCCCGTTGCTTCAGGTGTGTCCAATTTTCATCGAATGCCTCTCGTTGTGTGGCGTGTATGCGAGATTTGAGATGACTCAAGGAGAGGGCGAGAGCGGCTTCAATATCTTCTTCTTGTGTAGCTTCTTTGGCAAGCCGACCTACAGTGTCACAGGCAGTTATTCCTATAAGTGACGGGATCTAAATAAACTTGACACGGATGTCATCAGTTTGTTCTAGCCCGGCGACGGCGGCTAGGGTGTGTTGGGCGGCAGGGGAGGAGGGGGAGGCTAATTTGAGCCTCGCTAGCGTCGAAGTGCTGTCACTGATTATAAGGAGGTTCCAGCGTTCAGTGCGAGCATACAGTAGGTCGCCACCTCATGAATGCCCGCGAGGATGGCTATGCTTTCAGCATCAGTGGAGGAGGCCCAGTCGTGGACCCTGATTTTCCTGCAGGCCTGGCGCTCAGGAATCCACACAGCTGTCCCAGCGCTGCCCAGCGTGGTAACAGACCCATCACAGTAGACGAGGATAGGAGGGTGGGAGGTCTTAAGAGAGGAGGCGACATCATTAATCTGCTCAAGGCAGTTAAGTTTGAGCATATACCGCAGTTGGGTGGATTTACGACCAGGGAAGGTGTGGACGACAACATCAACACTCGGGGAAGTCCACGGCGGTAGAGGCGAATGAAAAGTGATTGATAGATTTGTAAACAAAGGGGCACAGCAGTAGGTGTTAACATCTTCGAATTTAAAAATTTTCAATATAGCTAATTTTTTATTTGTGTGATCTGTTTTTTTTTCAAGTAGGTCATTGTCCGTACAACTCTCTTTTGTGCAGTAACCAGAGATTATGTTTTTGAAGAGCTAGAGGCCCCCCCCCCCCATACTGTGTGACAGTGTATCAGGTGTTGGTAAACAAGATCATGATAGATTTCTTTCATTGCTGTGACAGTGAGTGACTGTTGAGTGTGATACAGACTATTAAAAAAAACCCAACTTCTTTCAATATTATGAGTTACTAGGCATCAATTAGAGAGTTTGAAAATCTTTCATTCACACGTAATTGTCAAAATATAAATCATATAAAAGTAGCGTAGAAAAAAAATTCTTTGCTGACCTTAAGCATAAATCAAGTACTATTTATTAACAGAGACCTTGTTAAGCTGTAAAAATACGCCGTTGTACCTTATATTTCTTATGTAATCCCTTATGAATTGTGTAAGGGGGATAGCGCGAACGCAGTCCCCCGCTAACAAAAATTGCGCACTCGAGTTAACCACATTTGGGTTAATCGCAAGGGTCAGCATCACCGGAGTGCAATGGTGAGCCTCGCCCTGGGAAAACCGTCTTCGTGATCACGGTATCTCCTGTGCCAGGTAAGTATGCCCTGAATTGTTCATCCTAAACCCAAACCTAACTTGACTGACTATCATTGTGCTGAACCATCTCTCTTATGTTATTTATTTAAATTTATAAACCAATTATATGATAACTTTTTATATAATTCGTAATATGCTAAAATAAAAATTGTCACATTAAAAGTGAGAGGCATATGATGGAAATAAACAAGTTTGGCTTTATAAACTATTCATTTCCATCAAAACACAAACATACTGGGTTAGAAAATTTTAACTATTGATAATTTTTTCGCGTTTTTCTTGTGTCTAATTCAATATGATTTCCCATTAGATCCAAAATAAAGTAATTAATAGTATCTCAACCATCAACTTTAGATTGATTTGCCAGGATAAGTTTGTATAGAGGTAAGCCAAGTTTTCTTCTGTAGCAAATTGATCCTGAAGTTTCTTCCTCTCACAATTAAGTCGTTTGGGATATTGCTTATGTACTTTATCTATTAATTATGAGGAACTTGCTATCCAGTGAGTGCTATCCCTCCTAATATAAAACTGAACATTGTGGAAATACTTTATTTGGCATAGTAATGAGATCAATATAGCCCAGAATCATTTTATTGGAAAATTGACTAATAACCAAACTAGAAATTGATACAATTCCAAATTTTCTACAATTATATGCAATAAATATTTATACTTGTGTAAGCATTTTACAAATACTTCAGGAACTACTTCTCTGGGCGGAGTTTCATTTTTTCATGAAGGTTGGCATACACGGTTCATAAAGTAATTGTCTCAATCATTTAGGCACTATCATTTTTAGTGCAATTTATACTTTTCATAATGCAACGGAAATTAGTTTTCCAGCTTCTATGTAAAAAATAAAATAACAAAAACAGCGGGTGTATTGTTGGTATCATAGTTAAAAAACATTGGCAACGGGCGTATCTCTTCATGGGGAGAGTACAGTGTAGGGTATGCGTCCTTCAGTCTGTCCCTCAAACATGCCAGTTTCTTCCTTCACTAACACTGGTCAATAATGTTCATAAAGAAAAAAGAAAGAAAGAATGAAAGAAAGAAATAACGAACAAAAGTGATTTTTTTTAAGATTAAGGAAAACTAAAAATTTTAAATGGTAATATAACAATGAAGTGTAAAGAATAGTATAATAATTGGTAATATAATTACGGTTTTTGTTATTATAGATTACTAGTGTTGATGCATAAGGAGTTTGACTGTTTATCTGCAAACAGAACTCGAGATAAATTCTTGTTGCACCAATTTAAAACTAAAGTAAGGTTATTGTGTAATGTGCATTGCTTTGATTGCAACACAGCAATCGTCATCGCTTCTCGGCCTTTTGGCTAAGATCAAAGTGTAGTACATACTTCCTTCTCTGTGAAGGGCTGCATTTCCATCTCTGGTCTGTCGTCTGGCGGTTCGGGAATGTGCTCCACGGTATTTAGGTCACAATCCTTTTCAACCATCATGTGTTGGAAGTGTTCCTCTATTCTCTCCTTGCTTATTTCACATCTTGCGCCGTTCCCATCAGCAATTAGCCGTATTGCTCGGCGACGGTTGTATTTGTACAGCCTCTGGATCTGTTTGCAATCATTGACATCGGTGATTTTCCTGCAAACACGACCAGGAAAATCACCCATGTCAATGATTGCAAACAGATCCAGAGGCTGTACAAATACAACCGTCGCCGAGCAATACGGCTAATTGCCGAAGGGAACGGCGCAAGATGTGAAATAAGCAAGGAAAAATAAACATAACACATGACCAGGTGTGACTTCGCTTCAGGCTGCTGAACCAGGAATGCAACCCTTTCGAAGGAAGTATTTACAAAACTAGCAGCAGCAGAGAATTCGTCACCAGGTGAAGACAGAATATCATATGAGAACTGGAGAAAGGCTGACCCAAGCTGCCGAGTTATGGCAGCCATATTCAACGTGTGTCTCAGATCCAAGAGAATACCAGACTCCTAGAAACGATACAGAACAATACTTGTCCCCAAAAAAGGGGTAACCCAGAAGTCGTTTCAAATTGGAGGCCTATAACACTGAGCCGCACAATATACAAGGTGTACACGGGATGCCTCACAGCACGACTCAGAAGGTGGCTCGTTGACAACGAGGTACTGTGCGCTGCACAAAAAGGATTCATGCCAAGTGATGGGGTGATGGAACACAACTACATACTTCAACATCACATGGACAATGCACGACGGAACAATTGCGATACCTGCATAGCAGCACTCGACTTGACCAATGCATTTGGCTCAGTGTCACTGGACCTCATTAAAAGAGCGCTCAACCGTATAGGGGTGGGACGGGATTTTGAAACAGTAGCAGGAGACATCATCAGTGGCAAGACGACAAGAATCCTAACAAAGGAAGGAGAAACAGAAGAGATACCAGTGCAATGCGGTGTGCAACAGGGGTGCCCAATAAGTGGTCTCCTGTTCAATATAGCAGTCGAACCACTGTTGCGGAAAATCGCGGCCGAAGGAATGATACTGAACCAACAACACAAGCACCCATGCTTAGCATATGCAGACGATATAACCATCATTACAAAACAGCAAGATAATCTACAGCAACTCCTCTACATAGCAACAGAACAATGCAGTAGGATGGGACTGGACCTAAATCCTAGGAAAAGCTCATCATTGCACCTGTCCGGACGAAGACCTCGAGGAATGCGCCAGACACAGTTCTACGTTGGAGAAACGCCCATTCAATGGAAGAGCGATGGCGAAGCAACGCTCTTCTTGGGACGACCAGTTTGGTTCCATCTTCTGCCAAACATCCAAACAGTAGAGGAACTAATGCAACTCGGGACCAAAATACTGACAAGCAAGCTAGCACCGTGGCAGAGAATAGATGCAGTCAAGACATTCATGTTCCCGGCAGGAGCGCATGCAATGAGGACTTGGCAACTGAGGAAAACAGACTGGGCACACCTGGACAACGAAATGAAGACAATGCTTAAACACACGCTACATCTACCGTCAAGAGCGTCGAATGAGTACTTGTACGGAAGCAGTAAAGCTGGAGCGTGTGGTGTCCCACTCGCGGCAGAAGACTCTGACATTTTCCTGGTGGATACCGCATATAAATTACTCACGTCACCGGATCCTGACGTCAGGGAAATAGCCAGAGAAGAATGCCGGCGAGTGGCAACAATGAGAACACGACAGGAGCCAAGCATAACCGACGCATGCATGTACTTAACACAGGGAGAGATGCAAACGCGAGGAGGAGACCACCAAACCATCTGGTCTAGAGCCAGGTGTGCCTCAGGCCGAATGGGGGTTTCCTGGATAGCAGAGGGAGGAGACAACATCAAGATAAAATGCACGGACTCCATCATTGAAGAAAAAGATAGAAGGAAGGTAGCCAAAACCATCCGGAGCCAGCGACGACAGATGAGAGATGAAGTTCTGCAGAATAAGCCTGACCAAGGGAAAGTGATGAAGCTCATAGCACAAGAGAGAGCATCATCAGCATTTGTTCGAAATGGAGCGTATACAACCTTCGCAGACTGGCGTTTCATACACCGAGCAAGACTGAACCTACTCCCCGTCAATGGAGCGAAGCGAGGCCAGAATAGGGATCGGAGATGTCGTCGGTGCAATAAAGAAGAAACGCTCCCACATGTAGTAAACCACTGCATGATACACTCTCGAGCCATGCAAAAGCGACATAATGCCCTGGTGGATAGAGTACGAAAAGCCGCAGTAGGTCGACATTGGAAGATCATGTCGGCGAATGAACGAGTACCAGGAGCAGCAGACAATGGACGTCCACACCTGGTGATTGAAAGGAACCGAGAAGTGATCCTGATCGACGTCACCTGCCCATTCGAGAATGGACAAGAGGCATTTAAAGAAGCAAGACTGAGGAAAGAAGAAAAGTATGCAGAACTAGCAGCAGAGATGAGAAGACAATACCAGCAGGTGAAGGTGGCTGCATTCATAGTGGGACCCCTGGGAGCATACGACCCGGAGAACGAGAAGCTGATGAAGAGACTGGCATCAAAGGGATACCTGCGCCTTTTCAGGAAAGTGTGTGTAAGTGATGCCATTCGCTGGTCGAGAATGATTTATATAGAACATACCTCAGGGGCTAGACAGTATGTAGGGTGAAATAAACCCAAAGTCAAGATAGAAGAAAGAATAGGTTCTAGTTAGTGGAATAGGAACACTATGTATAAAATGTAATAGATAGTCAGCCAATTGTCACAAATTACTGGAATACCCAAACTATTGTAAATAAAAAACAATGTATCATTCTTTTAAATAAAATCTGTTCTTATCAGCTTAATATCTGATACGATCCTAATGTGGGATCTTCGATATTAAACTGATTTTTGGATCATGGCGAAGTGCTAGGGGCTTGCTCCACCTTTGCCGCGGATCGGCCCGGTATTGCAGTATCTCCGGGATCGGTCCACTCCCCATGGGGAGAAATTAAAGCAAATATATTACA
>NW_024719070.1:0-23784 GCF_018991925.1 Homarus americanus | reverse complement strand
ACCACGCCATCTATTGTCTTGATCTACCTACCCAGCACCACGAGCAACGCCATCTAGGGACAAGACACGAGTATGACTCGCCTTAGTTACCACTCCGAGGTTTCCCTTCTCCATATCCTGGTTGTTGCGTCACTTCCTCCAAGTCTTCTTTGTGAGCTCCAATTCGAGGAGAGAGCACTTGGCTCTGGGAAGTGACCACAGGATCATCTATCCTCTAAACCTACGTGCAGTGACTACCTACCGTCTTCTACAATACTCAGCCTTACTCGTCAGCCATCTCAGCTCCTCACTTAAGTACTTGTATTTTGTATTAACTCCCCCACGTCCACTTGCTTCAAGATTGTTTATGTTGTATTAATATGTATATACTGTTAATGTTTAGGTTAAGTTTGGTTAAGGGTAATTTATAAGCTGAATATTTTGTTAAGGGATTTATGGTACTCTATTATATACAACGAAAACTCGCATCCTTTGTCTACCCTTTTATAGTCCGATTGTCTGTTTTTTTTTTTTTTTTTTTTTACCTGTTGGGATCTGGGTAGACGTATAACTATATTCTAAATCCCCAACTCGTAACACTACATACATACATACATACATACACTCCACTAGTCATGTAAGTAATCAGCTAATGCCAAATTCAGATATTAAAAGATTAACCTACAGGACTTCCCCATGCTTCCTCCCCGTCAGGCAGGTGTTACCGTCCCAGCGGCTCTTCCTTACCTGCACCTACAGTAGCACTTAATTAGTAAGGTGAGGCAGGTGAGGGGCTGGTAATTGATTGCTTATGTATTTCGACAAGGGTAGAGACTCTTTAGGTTGGTTCTCACGACACCTGGGGGGCGGCAGGGTGGTGAGGTGGGTGGTGAGGTGGGTGGTAAGATGGGTGATAGGGTGGTAAGGTGGGTGGTAGGGTGGTGAGGTGGGTGGTAAGGTGGGTGGTAAGGTGGGTGGTAGAGTGGTAAGGTGGGTGGTAGGGTAGTAAGGTCGGTGGAAGAGTAGTAAGGTGGGTGGTAGGGTGGTGAGGTGGGTGGTAGAGTGGTAAGGTGGGTGGCAGAGTGGTGGCGGGTGGCAGAGTGGTAAGGTAAGTGGTAGGGGTAGTGAGGGTGGTAGAGTGGTGAGGTGGGTGGTAGGGGTGGTAAGGTGGTGTAGGCGGTGTATGTGGTAGGTAGTAAGGTGGGTGGTAGAGTGGCAAGGTGGGGTGTAGGCAAGGTGGTGGTAGGGTGGTGAGGTGGTGGTAGGAGTGGTAAGGTGGGTGTAGAGTGGTGAAGTGGTGGTAGGGGTGGTAAGGTGAGTGGTGGGAGTGGTAAAGGTGGGTGGTAGGGTAGTAAGGTGTGGTGGTAGGGTGGTGAGGTGGGGTAGGGTGTGGAGGTGGGTGGTAGAGTGGTAAGGTGGTAGGGGTAGCAAGGTGGTAAGGTGGGTGGTAGGGGTGGTAAGGTGGGTGGTAGGGTGGTAAGGTGGGTGGTAGGGTGGTGAGGTGGGTGGTAGGGTGGTGAGGTGGGTGGTAGGGTGGTGAGGTGGGTGGTAGAGTGGTGAGGTGGGTGGTAAGGTGGGTGGTAAGGTGGGTGGTAGGGTGGTAGGGTGGTAAGGTGGGTGGTAGAGTGGTAAGGTGGGTGGTAGGGTAGGAAGGTGGGTGGTAGGGTGGTGAGGTGGGTGGTAGGGTGGTAAGGTGGTGGTAGAGTGGTAAGGTGGGTGGTAGGGTGGTAAGGTGGGTGGTAGAGTGGTGGAGGTGGGTGGTAGGGCAGTGAGGTGGGTGGTAGAGGGTAAGGTGGGTGATAGTGGTGAGGTGGGTGGTAGAGTGGCAAGGTGGGTGGTAGGGTAGCAGTTGGGTGGGTGTAAGTAGGGGTGATGAGGTGGGTGGTGAGCGGTAAGGTGGGTGGTAGTGGTGAGGTGGTAAGGTGGGTAGGGTGGTAAGGTGGGTGGTAGAGTGGTAAGGTGGGTGGTAGGGTAGTATGGGTGGTAGAGGGTAAGGTGGGTGGTAGGGTAGTAAGGTGGGTGGTAGAGTGGTAAGGTGCTGTAGGTGGTAAGGTGGGTGGTAAGGTGGGTGGTGAGGTGGGTGCAGAGTGGGTGTTGGGGTGGGAGGTAGGGTAGTAAGGTGGGTGGTAGGGTGGTAAGGTGGGTGGTAAGGTGGGTGGTAGGGTGGTGAGGTGGATGGTAGAGTGGTAAGGTGGGTGGTAGAGTGGTGAGGTGGGTGGTAGGGTGGTAAGGTGAGTGGTAGAGTGGTAAGGTGGGTGGTAGAGTGGTGAGGTGGGTGGTAGGGCAGGTGAGGGTAGAGTGGTAAGGTGGGTGGTAGGGTAAAAGCAGGGCGGCAGGGTGGTGAGGTGGGTGGTGAGGTGGGTGGTGAGGTGGGTGGTAAGATGGGTGATAGGGTGGTAAGGTGGGTGGTAGAGTGGTAAGGTGGGTGGTAGAGTGGTAAGGTGGGTGGTAGGGTGGTGAGGTGGGTGGTAGGGTGGTGAGGTGGGTGGTAGGGTGGTGAGGTGGGTGGTAGAGTGGTGAGGTGGGTGGTAAGGTGGGTGGTAGGGTGGTAGGGTGGTAAGGTGGGTGGTAGAGTGGTAAGGTGGGTGGTAGGGTAGTAAGGTGGGTGGTAGGGTGGTAAGGTGGGTGTAATAGGCCCCTGTCTCATCAACAGAACGTATTATATAAATGGGTCAATACATCTGATATTATATTGAGATTCACCCCCTGTAACTTTCCACTGTCTATGAGTGAGACATGATATGGACACGTGAGCGGGCAACTTACCCAAGAGGGCGAGACCCATAGCTCAGCATTTCTGTAAGCACGCACTGCCATGCCCCTAAGCTTCAGTAGCTCACCTCAACTCATATCGTAAGGACGTGACCTAACGTTTATCATACATAAACGCCGTCCCTTTCTCATTCACTCCTAGACAGTGAGACTTACGGTTGATATACACTCAGGAATTATATCTACAACCTTTTATAATAAAACAAAGGAACTACCGTTTGGGTTTCGTTACTTAAAACCCAAATATAAATATGTGTGAACGGATTGGTTAATTGGACAAGCAGCCGATTCATATAGGTGGCAAGCGGTGTGTACGGATTCTTCAAACTGGTAGTCGTATCATCCGTCTGTGTTTTGTGAAAAACAAGAAACCACACAGCAGTGACGCGTTACATAATCCGAGTGTTTAAAACTATATCCCGTATTGAGACGATATGTAGTGAGCGCTCCTTATCTCTGTCACATACAAATACTTGCAGAATTCTTAATATACATATATTACAGCCTGTTGGTGCATATCCAGATTGAGCCGGTTGAGATAGACTCCACTCAGCATTCCCTAGACATTACAGTGTTGCAGTGTTGAAAAACAGTTTCGTAGCCTGGTCTTCAATTGGTATTTCACTAACAGCTGGGCAGTATTGTTGTGTCGTCAGCGCGAATTACGAATTCCGGTGTCATCATACAGATCTCCATATATACGTGGAATGTGAAGAATTGGCACACCGTAGTTTCGCCAGCGACCCAGCACCAACCAGTGTGATAACCAATCATCAGCAGTTTTCTGATCGCCGGAGGTGGAATTCACCTAATTCAAGTGGACTCCTCTCTCACCAAAGCAGAAGCGTCTTCTCGTTGCCAAGGAAACCAGCAGCAGCGCACTCATCCTAGGAAGAGGCCCCGCCCACACTCCACCCACCACTCCACTCAGAACTTTTGAAGGATCACATTTTCTATACAGACGTACTACTCTGTATAAATAGGTATTTAAATTACATAGTTCTACACACATGAACACGTTCGAGAGATATCTTCACACCGATAGGTTCGTCGGATAGGATTATTTCAATGATAAAGTGTCGAATGTAAGATTAATGTATTGAAATCCTATAATTTACAGTAGTTTGTAAGTGTCTGTCTTCTTATTGATAGTTTAATAATTAACTACAATTCATATTCATTTGTCTTGTAAATGAGAGGCAAGTGATCTACTTACTGTTAAGTATTCATTGACCCAAGGGGGCTAATAGATAATTTCTAAGTTTCCCATGTCTAATGTAGATGAAATCGAACGCCTAGCGCAACTGTTTGCTGATAACCAACTCATCGATGATCAAGCCCAGACTGACATAGATTTTGAGTATGGAACACAGTTAAATGATTCGGTAGGAAGTAGAGAGAAAGTTATTGACGAATCATTTGACGACTTAAACCGTCGTACCCTACGGTCTGGTAATCACTATAGTACCTCACCTAAGTATACTAAAGCAGTTACCCCTGTTACAGGTGATAGTGTGTCTGTTGCTAAATCGGTAACAACATTATTAACCCAGCCTTCTGTTAAGAGTAAGAATACTAACTTGCTTAATACTAACACTACAATGGCGTTCTCTAACCCTCACACCAGTACTACTACCACACCTAAAGCTGATAATGTTATTAATATCATGCAACGCGGCGATTATGTTCGAAATTTCACGGAACAAGACGATTATAGGGTCGCACATTTTATTCGTGCATGTGAAGATAGCATGCGCAATAGTCACATAACGGCTGACGAAGAAAAGAAAGCATATGTACGTTCCCATATAACGCAGGGTTCCTATACAGGCAGTCGTTTAAATGCATTTGGTTTACAAAGCCCTGACTATGAAAAGTTCAAGCGAACGCTAATTGGGATTTTTGGGGGTAGGTCACAGCTGGGCCAACTGCAATGGATCTTCAGATGGTTGGATCGCTGTATTCCAGGTATACGAAACGAAACACCCGTTGACGCTGTTGACATCGCGGGCCAGGTTCGCCAGGACATGCAAGCGACCTTCCGGTCATCAGGCTGGTACAACTCACGGGGTGATATGTCACCGGAAAATGTGGAAACATTGATAGAACTAATAAGTTTTCTTCTTTCCGTCCGTGTTCCCTTATATAGCTGGGCACAGGAAGTACAGTATGAACCACCCTTGGATATGGTGGAATACGCAAACAAGCTCTGTCCCCAGGCTACGGGCCCCTTACTGGCGCAGCCCTCAGTGACGTCACCACAACCCCAGCCGTATCAGACTGCCACAGATGCCTCACCTCCAGACTCCTTATGCGACACACTTAGCTCCGATCGCTCCTCCCCGCCTAACATATAAACAGAAAACATCGTTACGATGCGCACATTGTAATAAACGTGGCCACGTAATGGAAGATTGTTTTCAGCTCCGAGGTAATAGTGCTAATTTTAAGGCCACACCCGGTGCAAAGCCATTCACAAGGTCAAACAGAGAGGGAGCTAAAGCAGCACCTCCTCCTACCCAGAAAGCGCGCAAATGGTGCGCTCTTCACAAATCGACATCTCATAGTTCACATGAGTGCGATATACTAATAAAGGCTAGGGGAGTGGACCTAAGTGAAACGGAGGTGTCGTATAGGCGCAAGCAGAAACGTCCCCAGGACAAGTCATCGGGGGAAGACCAGCGTACACTACAGCACGGAGAGGGATAGATAGGGTAATTCCCACCCCTCCTCACAGCACTTCTATAGCGGCCTCATTAGTAGCGGCGCTTAGCAAAGTGGAAGTGTTGTCAGTGCCGGTGAGAGTGGATAATACCAGATTGGCTCTTGATATAGACACAGGTGCTTGCGCTAATGTATTGGCCTTGACATCATATCACGAGTTACAACGTAAATTCCCTCACTGCAAATTCAAATGGAGGCCTAGTAACGCTGAGCTCGAAGGAGTTTCAGGTGCTCAGCTGAGCATTAAAGGAATGGTGACGTTACCACTCAGATTCTCAAGACGTGGTTCTCCCTTCTCCGCGGACTTTTATATAGTTCAGCAGTTCAATTTGCCAGCTGACGGGTTACTTGGTCTACCAACTCTTCGAAAGAACATGATAGATGTTCATCCACGTAATAATAGTGTTACGTTTAAAGGTGTTTCCTACACAGCAATGAGTCATTCTGAACCTATGCTCACCGCTAGGACGAAAGTGTTGTCTACCAATCCTATTAAGAGGAAGGCGGATCATGCGTCAGAGATATCTCTCGACCTCAACCACACACCTTCCCAGCGTGATTACAGCAGCAAGAGTTGGAAGATAGTACCTGCAATTTTGAAGAGTACTCTCCATTACCAGAATGAGGAATTCACCAACGCAACAATCCTGTGAGCTGAAGTGAACATTAGTTTCTGCAAATGATTCGTTCACTGCCCAGGGTGTGACAGGACGTGAGTGCAGTTGTTGAGACTACTCATCAATCAACATCCTGTCAACAAAATTCTTTCGTATGGCGTGAACAACCCCCAGTTACCAGCACCCAGCACCCACCCTAGTGATGATGACACATCCGGTCTGAGAGATGGTCTCTGCATTCTGAGGTATGGTGTTGTGGATGACGTTGTGTGACCATTAGCGGCGGTTTGCTGTACTCAGGATTTTGTGAACATTGACCCAGTCACCGGACCTTGGAATCAGCTGTGTCTGCTGTGAGACACACACACACACAAGTCTACGGGATTGCGGCAGCAATTTCACAATATCACGAATTTTAAATAAAGGATGTTATTTGTGTGATTTTCTAGATATCACAACAATGTCGAAGTGCAACCAAATAAATTCCCAATTCGAGGTATTGTTGTGAATTGCCAACAGACTCGACTGGCCAGGATAGATCAAATAGCGCCACATGTTAAGGTGATCGATTATCCACAGGGCAAGACACGCCGTTTAGAGCTGCTTGCCGACTATAGACATATAGTAGCCTTGCCAGGGGAAACGCTAGGTCAGACAGATTTAACATTCCATCATATAGCGTTAAAGGAAGGAACCAACCCTATTTACGTACCAGCTTATAGACTACCTCATTAGGGTGTGTCATACGGAGGCGAATTTTTTTTTTTTTAGTTTGAAAAATCGGCCCATGGTATTAATGATGTAGTTCTATGTGCAGAATCATGTAATATCTTCAGATTTGAAAAGTTTTCATTTTTTGCTAGGTAAATTTTAACTTGAAATCTTATGAAAATTCAGTATTCCCACCCTTTTACCAACACCACTAAATAGCTTATTTAAAGTAAAGTAAATGTATCAGGTTAATTTATTAGGATGAAAATGATCCAGAATAGTGAAACGAATGATCTTGACACATTTATTAAATTTAATATTCCTTTAGAAAAAAAATCATCAAATACAAAAACCGGTTTTTCTACTACGACCCGGTGTTGCTGCACACCATAGAGAACATGTCTTTCTTGCTTCTGTTTCTACTCATCGCCTCCCTGCTGACCACCTGAGCTCGGATGTAGCCTTCCCTCCTCTCCTGGCTGTACACGTGACTGCTGGCCTCGCTCACTTGCTGTACACAACACTCTATACTCTGGGTGTGCTTGCCTGGGGTTGTCCAGGCAAGCTCTGACTTGAACATTGGTGAGGCTGCAGGTAAGAGGGGGCTCACTGCCAACCTGGATGTTATCCAGATCTATGAGATCAGTGAGGGTTTTGGCACCTAGATTGACTTCAGGAGTCTTCCTGACCCTGAAGGAATCGTCACCAACTGATTCGTCATGCCCAGATCCTCTCATATGTCTCATATCCAAGATCTTTTTGACTGCCACTCTTCTCTCCTCCTCACCCTTACTGCAGAGCATTGTCTGCAGAACTGCCTCGGGATGAGCATACCAGGAAGATCTCCTCACAGTCTGCTCCACAATCTGAACAACCTTCCTTGGCTGACTCCTCAGGAGCTCAAGCTGGAAGAGAACATGCCTCGGACCTTCGGAGAACGATGACTTGACCTTGGTGTTGAACCAATTTGGCGAGTAGACACTCACGATGAATTGGACAATAAGTCTCAGGTTGTGAAGCTGGTTCCCTTTCAGTTTATGATGAGCGACCCAAATTCTGCAGAACCTGAGAGCCGTTGTGAGCCACCTAGAATGTGAGACTGGACCTATCTGCAGGTAAGCAAGTCTATCAGGCATGACCCCAGTTTTGATGGCACTGCAAATCATGTAACCATAGTACTGGTCAGTACTCAGGTCGTCAATGACAGTATGTGCAAGCTCAACGAGTGGAGGGCCAACTGATTTTTTCAAAGCTCGGATTTATTTCTAACTCAGTGGCAGAGTCCAGCATCTTGCCAAGAGGACCAGACCATCTGTTGTTTGAAAGAGTCTTGCCATCCAGCTCCTGGATCAGATGTCTGAGTGGCAACTCGTTGGTGTGGAGGTCACAAACAATCCAGACCAGCTTCCTCCCAATCTTCCGCTCTATCCACTGTATGACCCCCCCTTGCCACCCTGTGTTCATGTTGGTGCTGTCCCCTCCAATGGCCTGCAGGGTCTGGTCTACGTTCCTCTCTCTGAGCCAGTTCACAATGTTATCTGCCACTATCTCAGCTGGTTTCCTGACGTCATCTTTCTCTGGAGTGAAATGCCACAAATACTTCCCTCCTGGTTCACTGCAGCAGGAGTAGTGTTCCTCCTTCACCATGGCAGGGAACAACTTGTCAGAATCTCCAACTTTCATGAACACTTTAGTGTCATCCCTTCTCCCATCAAAGAACAAACAGTTGATTCCATTTTCTCTTATCCCCTTATCAAACTCCTCTTCTAGGTTACTGACAAGTTTCTCCTGAGCTCTCCTTACTTTGTTATGATCTATCACCAGGTGAACATCATCAGGTGTTATCAAACCACCGTCAGTCCAGGCAGCTGTTGCTATCTCTGCAGTTTCTCTGAGACCAGTGTGGTGTCGCATGCTGGCCAGAGCTATGCTCGGGATATCTTTCCTATTTCGAATCTTATGCCTGGAAGGTTTGGGATCATTATTTTCTGGGTTAGGGACAAAGTCACCATTCTCCTGGTCAGCACTCGGATCAGCCATGGGGAAGTCATTAAACTCTGAATCAGCTTGACTCCACTCATCGGCCTTTTTTACCTTACCCTGGGCCTTCTCAAGTCTCTTTTCCTCGGCAACTCTTCTCCTCTTCTGTCTCTCTGTGGCAGCCTCCTGTCTCTTGGACTCCGGAACATCTTGGCTAGAATTCATGAGAGCCCCTATACTGCCAGTCTTCTCTCTCTATGCTTTGACAAATGCCAGTTCGATCACAGGAATCTTCAGTTCACGCTTGCAAATACAGGAGATGTGGGCCTCGGATTTACAGTCACGATCGCATCCAAACTCAGGACAGAGAACAATTAGGCACTTGCAAGTAATTATGTCAAATAACTGGTCCAGTTGCTTGGCAAAGCTGTCCTTAACTGCAAGTTTTCCTCTCCCAAGAGAGATATCTCTTGCCTTTTCCCAACTGGCTAGCAGTCTCTCACTAATCTTCTTCTCACTTGTTATGACTGGAGGCTTGAACTGAGCGTTAGCCAGAGTGTACTGTGCCAAGACAGCTTTGGTCATATCACTGGCAATGTCTTTGTTTGTGTAAGTTCTTTGGTTCTTTTCACTGATTTGCCTGATTAAAACACCGTATCTCAAAGCATCTCTCAATGTAGGCAACTCCGACTTCAGGAGCTCTCTCCCAGACCCAAGATAGTGACTGAGATGGCTGGATTTTTGGTTCCTCGTCCTGACACAAGCAGCCATCGCAAATATTATCAACTTATAAATGCATCAGAATCTGAAACAGAAAAAAATATTGTTAGTTGGGTTGTTAAAGAATGAAGTCAGAAAGCAATGTTCACTATTTAATTGTAATGCACTAATGCAGCTGTACGTTAGATTTTCGATAAATTTCACGCTAAAATTTACCTAGCAAAAGGTTGCAAAATATTGAAACTGAAATTATTTTCTGTTTATATACACTAAAATCTACCAAAACAGTGATGGGCCATTAGTTTTAGCTGATCTTCCCTCCTATGACACACCCTACTACCTCATAGCCAGCGCGCTGTAGTGCAAGATATGGTACAGGGCATGTTAGATGAGAATGTCATTATACACTCAAAATCCCCCTTTAATAGCCCATTATTCCTCGTCCCGAAAAAGGATGGTGGATGGCGCCCTGTCATAGATTTCAGGCGCGTATATGATCAAACAATCCCTGATAGGTACCCAATGCCTATCTTGAGCGACATATTGCAATCCTTAGACAAGGATAATGCGGTATTTAGCAACTTAGATTTGCTTAGTGGGTATTGGCAAATACCAGTCGATGAAAAATCACGAGAAATCACGGCATTTAGCACGCCTCTAGGCCACTTTGAGTTTCTATGAATGCCATTTGGTCTCAGAAATGCCCCACTAACATTTCAAAGAATGATCAACACCCTGTTTGCCGGACTAATTGGTAACACAGTCTGCGCTTATTTGGATGATCTAATAGTAGTCAGTAAGGACGTCGATTCCCATCTGATTAAACTGCGTGAAGTTTTGGCCAAACTTTCCACAGCAGGCCTCAAAATAAAACTCTCAAAGTGCGAGTTTTTAAAATCCAGAATCCATTTCCTTGGTCATGTAGTCGACGGTGAGGGCATACACACAGTTAATGATAAAGTAAAAGCTGTATCTCAGTTCCCGCGTCCTACCTCAAATGATCATGTGCGTAGCCTTCTCGGATTATCTGGTTATTATCGTCCCTTTATCAAGGACTATGCAACATTAGCATCGCCCCTAACGAGGTTGCTCAAAAAAGATGCAGTGTTCATATGGGATGCTGAACACGAGGAAAGTTTTACGGCATTGAAGACAGCGCTAACCAATGCCCCGGTTCTAGCATTCCCAGACTACACTCAACCTTTCACTCTCTGTACTGACGCTCCCGGAATTGGAGTCGGAGCAGTGCTCATGCAAGAGGACACGCGTGGGAAGTTAAGAGTGATAGCATTTGCAAGTCGCAAACTAATCGATGCTGAAACACGTTATTCGGTGACGCATTTAGAAACGTTAGCCGTTGTGTGGGCACTTAAGAAGTTCAAAGACATTATCTTTGGCTACAAGATAACTGTTTTTACTGATCATGCGGCAGTCACCGAACTGTTCCATGGCAGAAACTTATCAGGCAGATTAGCACGCTGGTATCTGACAATTCAAGAGTTTGACCCCGAATTTAGGTATTTACCTGGGAGGGCGAATGTTGTCGCCGACGCTCTGTCAAGAAATATAGCACCAGTAATGCCTGTATCAGCATTCACTCTTTCGCAGCTGGAAGATGAGCAACGACGCGACCCATATTGGTCAGCTGTTATTTTTACTCTCGAATCGGACGAGGATGTTAAACTCCCCAAGTTATTTCTTCTCTTAAGTCAGTTTGAATTACGACATAACATACTCAATAGGACGAGAAAATCTCCTGAGGGTAATGTGTCTCAAATAGTCGTACCTGACACGTTGCGCAAAGCAGTAATGACATTGTTCCACGATGTCCCACAAGCAGGTCACCAAGGTCGTGATAAATGCTTAGCGGATTTACGAAAGAAGTATTTCTGGAACACTATGAAGAAAGACATAGAATTACACATAGCTAATTGTTTGGCATGTGCTCAACATAAAGGATCAACAGGATCACCTGCCCCGATTCTACAATATCCTACACCAGACCGTCCGTTTGACACAGTCGCTGTTGATGTGTTACAGCTCCCAATGAGTCATCAGGGATCAGGATACGTCTTAGTGTGTGTGGATCATTTTTCCAGGTTCGTGGTCTTGGTCCCACTAAAAAGCAAAACGGCCGAAGCAGTAGCCTATGCATTAGTGATGAATCTCATATGTCCATATACTACGCCTAAAGTTCTACTCTCTGATAATGGAACAGAGTTCAAGAATGAGCTAATAGAGCATATATGTGCACAATATGGAATTAAACAAACTTTTGTGACAGCATATCATCCACAGGCTAATGGCCTTGTTGAAAGAACCAATCGTAAAATCCTAGAAATACTGCGTCCAATTGTTAGTGGTTTTCAATACGCATGGGAGGATTGGTTACCGCAGGTTGCAGCGTCGATTAATGGGTCAGTTAATAGCTCTACGGGCAAAACACCCTACTATATTGTCTATGGTACAGATAAACGTCTGCCTTACGACACCCTTACAGAGGCGCCATACCCGGTATATAATACGGATGATTTTGCGGCAAAACAAATTCATGTCTTTACAGAAATTCATAACCAAGTACGATCACAGCTAGCGGCGTCACGCACCGAAATGATCATCAAACAACATAAACATGCTAAACCTATCGCACTGAACGTTGGGGACGCTGTTATGTTACAGGAACCTGAAAGGAACTCCAAACTTTCGGCGAAATTATCTGGTCCATTCCGCATAATCTCAAAAGAAGCAGGCAACAAATTCAAAATATGGAAGCCTAATGCACAGATCGCAGATGTCGTGCACGCGGATCGTCTGAAGAAGACCCAGATAAATGTCTTACCTCCAGTTGATGATAATGTGATTGATACATCCTTACAGACTGTTCAGAAGCAAAATGTCCCAAATGACTATTGTAGGAAACTACGTTCTGCGAGTAGACGTTAACTCGTTTGTAATTCCTTACAGAATGGCTTGGATCTTCAGTGTCTTGCTTCTACTCTGTTGTGGCACCGTTGTGTTGACGAAAATGTCCACATTAGTCCTCAAACCAGGTGCACTTGTGGCACCTCTCGGACGCGTTCTCATAGCTGAGGACGTGGTGAACATCAAGTATGAACTACAGCCACTACTCTAACTTCCGCGTCAGATGGAAAACGTCGACGGCCAACTACAATCAGCATTGGACATCCTTCATAGTCTCAGCACAGCTTCGATGAATTCGACAATAGTTTCATGGACGTTGTCGTTCAAGCTGTATCTCAACAGAATCGTGTTATTTGTCAAACCTTTCACGTGATTACTGCTCTAGAATCAAAGGTTAATGCAATCATAATGGAGTCTAACCAAGTTTCGAGGATTGTTACTAGGTTACAGAAAGCAATCCCGACGTTAGAATGGCTCCTTTACTTCACAGAATATTTGCATGCTGCTGAAATTTCAGTTCAGAAAATTGTAACATCTAAAAATGAGCTAATAGACAGCATTGTAGATGCCGGGATAGGACGTGTGGACGCGAAGCTTGTGCCTGTGCAGACGCTTCTTGAAGCTTTAAAAATAGCCAAGTTGCAGTATCATTTAACTCCTATTTTCAATGACAATGAGGTTCACTATTATTACCCGCTGTTGGAGTCAACCCTCACGCACAATGCAATTCTGATCCACATTCCTATGCGAGGGCAACATGAGTTTAATGCATGGCATTTAGAACCCTTCCCCTGGTTTGTGAACGACACACTGTATACCCTAGATAGGCCTAAAGAACTTTTCTTAGTAGATGAAGAATATTCATTGTTATCAATAGAGGATTCTGAGGTACTGTCACGGTAGGGTGTGTCATACGGAGGCGAATTTTTTTTTTTTTGGAGTTTGAAAAATCGGCCCATGGTATTAATGATGTAGTTCTATGTGCAGAATCATGCGTTATCTTCAGATTTGAAAAGTTTTCATTTTTTGCTAGGTAATTTTAACTTGAAATCTTATGAAAATTCAGTATTCCCACCCTTTTACCAACACCACTAAATAGCTTATTTAAAGTAAAGTAAATGTATCAGGTTAATTTATTAGGATGAAAATGATCCAGAATAGTGAAACGAATGATCTTGACACATTTATTAAATTTAATATTCCTTTAGAAAACAAAATCATCAAATACAAAAACCGGTTTTACTACTACGACCCGGTGTTGCTGCACACCATAGAGAACATGTCTTTCTTGCTTCTGTTTCTACTCATCACCTTCCTGCTGACCACCTGAGCTCGGATGTAGCCTTCCCTCCTCTCCTGGGTGTACACGTGACTGCTGGCCTCGCTCACTTGCTGTACACAACGCTCTATACTCTGGGTGTGCGAGGGCCAGGCAGGGAAACGATGAAGGACTAAAAGTTAATGGTAAAGTGGCATCAAATATTCGATATGCAGATGATACTGGTCTGAACTCGGGATAGTGAAGAGACGGTATTAAACTATGATGAACAAGACTAGTGACCAAGACGGTGGATTATGTGGCCTAGGGTTAATGCTGTATATAAAGACGGGAATAATGGTTATTTTGCATGTCAAACCAAATCCTAAAAGATGATGACAGGGAACTTAACCCAGCTGTTATAACCTTTAACGGTGGTTTAAGCTATAAATCTTTAAGGACGTTGGTTTAAACAATAACATTCGAAGGACGATAATTAAAGATAAGAATCCTCAAGAGGTTAGTTATTGCATCATCCTGAATGGTGGAAACTATTGTGTATTTTGTAAGTAAACATTATGTGTGATGGTCGACCTACGTGCCCCGCCAGCAGGGAAGACAGCAGTAATGTCCGACACAGTGGTAGGTAAGATAAAAGAAACATTGTCTTAGGGTCGTAAGGTAAGGGCGACGACACCTGCCACAAGTCACATCCGAGGACGGGATGAAATGTGTGTGTGTGTGATCGGCTGGTGTCGTCGGCGCACAGTCAGGGGTCTACCATAAAACACACTGCCAGTACTGGTAATGAGCAGCGGCCACGATGGTGGTAATAACTGCCTAATAAGATCAAGGGTTAGAATGATGTGAAATAATCAATAATTTCTGAATTTACACATTTCATACGGCTGTAATGTCCCAGGCAGTGTCCCAGGCAGTGTCCCAGGCAGGCGTTGATGGCCAAACATTCAAAGAAGCGTGAGATTTTAATAGAGAATGTGAAATATTTTATGACTAAGATTGTTCTATTTGTTCATTATTGAACATGAACAAAAATAGTATAAAAGTATAAAGTAAAAGTTAGTCATTGAGAAGAAAACTTAATCATACACTTCAGTACAGGAAGTCAATTTAACTTATTGTTGATACGAATGAAAAAGTAAGATGAAAGAGATTATTTTTACGTTTTTTATGTCGTAGAGAATTTTTTTTCTGTAAGAATTCGTCATTATTTCGTGTGTTAAAATTATATTGTTGAAGATTTTAATAATGCTTTGTTTTACAATTCCTGTGTCTTTGAAGTTTATTTTAAAATGTTAGTAAAATGTTAAACTTCAAATGCGTACTAGGCTCGTGTGTTTATATAATAACACAGGTTATAATTCCCATCATTAATTAACATGTTTTTGGTGGAACAATGTTAACAGCAATAACTGCTTCACTGGAACAAGCTGTGACCGAAACTTAACTGCTGAAATGGTATATAAGCAATAATTACCATTAAAAATAAAATGTTTGTAAGAAATATTTTGTACAAACGAAACTAGCAAGAACACATCTTGCGAACGTATAATTGTGTATATAAATCAGTCTTCTAAATACAGATTACAATGTAAACAACAACAACAACTGCCCGTATGATATTGTTGCCGTGTTTTCTGGTTAGTGAATCAGCCAATTAGTAGCAGTCATTGGGCCAAGTTGTGCCTGTTATTGATGTTTTTAGGCGACAGAAAACACGTATAATGACCCAGGGTGATTAGGGTGTAATATGTGGCGTATCATCTATTAGTACAAGACAACAATTATCCTTTATTACTACCAGAAAAATATAGTACTTTAAGAATTTAGTGAATATAAAGGAAGTAATTTAATTGGGAGATATTTTTAGTTTATTTTTTATTTTTATTACTTGTGTAAACAAAGTCTCATAAAATTCATTCAAAGAAAACGGATACAAATTGAAAGTTACTAGTGTTCCCTGAAGAATGCAGTGATGGGTAGGGAAACACTGTAACACTGAAGTCCGTTTATTATGGATGAGAGAAATACAAGTGGTGACTCGCGTGTGCCATGCACGGCTCACACAGTCAGACTAAGGCTGCCTTGCCATATGGCAGCCTCGGGGCAATGTTGCCACATAACGTGCAGTGTGCCACGTGATGATATATATAAATGCTACTCGGCACAGTAGCTTATATACAGGGTTGCTACTCGGCACAGTAGCTTATATACATAACCTACACAAATGAAGATTGCTGCTGGGTAATCTTGTGTTTTTGGTCCCGTCTTTGAATGGTAAAGTCGCCGCACTCAGGCACTTCTGAGTTTAAACAAGTAAGTTATTGTTTACTGTGTTAGAGCGGCAATACAGCATTACATAAATAATACTCCTAAGTGCCCCTGGAGGCTAGTTTATTATCAAAGATTCTTCAAACACTGTTGTTATGATTCGATTAGAACACCGATTAGAAACTTTTAAAGCTTATGATGTAGTCACAAACTTAACAACCTGTTGTAAACTGAACTACATTTCCATCGTTCTTTTTCTAATACGAGTAATAGTAACTAAATGGTAAGAGAGTCAGGCAGACACCCAAATCACGTCTGTGCTCGAGGATACAGACAAGTCAGTCTACACCTCTCCAATAGTCCTGACCCGACGCTTGAGTGTAGGAGGGAGGTAAAACACTGAATGGGAGAAGAGTCTATAGATTTGCTGTGAAAGGAGAGGAGGCATATTAATGGTCTCTTGTCCAGTGAGTGGATTCTATAGAATATTTGTGGGAGGAAGAAGCGGTGAGTGTGTCGCGGGACCAGACTTGGGGAGCTAGCCAACAGGTCAGTACACGTCTCCCGGAGCAATGATTGAAATAACACCCATGAGAGAGAGAGAGAGAGAGAGAGAGAGAGAGAGCAGAAAGATGGATTGTGATAGTGTTAAAGTCAATGAGGTGGACTGTATTTTATATTTTAATTATTTACTGTACTGTACTGTACTATACTATACTATACTATACTATACTATACTATACTATACTATACTATACTATACTATACTATACTATACTATACTGTACTGTACTGTACTGTACTGTACTGTACTGTACTGTACTGTGTTGGCGTCTGTCACAATATCGCTCAATTATTCTTCAGTGGGTTTCTTCCTGTAAGTCAGCCGACATTGTAGACAACCAGAAAAAAATACTGATATTTCCAGAGAAACAAAACTAATATTGTGACAAAAATACTAGTGAGTTCCCTTAATATACTGTATGGTGTGACACTTAACTTGCTTGTAATATTCTCATTCTATAGAACATTTTGTTTCAGGCTTGACTGGCAGCAACGTGTCCCATTCACTGAAAACTTTCACTAATAGCCAAACATATCGCCAAGATTTTATTGCAAGTAATTCTGGTTATATTACAAAAACCTTTATATAAGTTCATTAAGTTGACGGAGTTGGTCTGACTCGGTTCGGTTTGGGTTTACAATATACTGTACACTCCATCCATATAATGTTCCTCTGATGACAAACTGACAAGTAATTTTCACCAGTTGGAATGTGTCAACACCCGCCTGGCTACCTGGAGTTGTGTCGCAAAAATGGTAGCGAAAGGGTCACCGAAATTGCACTAAATATTTATTGTAAACCGATGCTTTCTCACCTCCTTTGTGAGAGAAAATATATAGTGTGCCGTCCCCAGTGTTCCTTGTGTACTAAACATAGAAGATAAAGATAAAATCCAGAATACCAAATGATAATAGGATTCATGTGAAAACTTATCATGTCTGGCTCACATTATGCCAAGATTTCCCCCCTAAAGACCGACTTACTTTGCAGTGGTCAGCATCACCCCGCGCAGATGAGTGACCTCGAGGAGATAGACTGGAGGAGGTAACACGTGAAGGTGAATCAATCTACTGAAGAGCAATAATACTAACAGAAGAACCTATAAACACACTAGGCAAGTCATAGGCGAGTTCCTTGGTCTAACCAGAAGTAACAAAATGCGTGTGGGAAAAGTGTCTCTAGCGGTAAGATCTCTCACAGAGGAACCCTCCGGTGGGGTTCTGTTATTAAACAGAGAGACATTAAAACTACTGAAAGATAAACATCCCCCTGCAAGTGATGAAGTAGGCATCAGGGTGCCTATATCCCGCCAAACGCTGTCCTGCTCGAGAAAATAACAGATGAGATGGTGTGGAAAAAGGCACTGAAGACTAGAGGAGGAGCGGGCCCTTCAGGTCTGGATGCAAACGGTTGGAGAGTCATCCTCAGCACAAACAAGTTTGGCCCGGTAGCAAGTGCTCTCTGCACTGCCATTGCCGTCCTTGCAAGAAAGTTGGCATCCACTGTCTGCCATCACCTCCATGCTCTGACGGCCTGCCGCCTCATTCCCCTGGCTAAGAATCCGGGATGTAGGCCTATAGGGGTGGGGGAAGTGCTGAGGCGGATCATCGGAAAATGCATAATGGAGGTGGTAAAGGATAATGTCAGGGCAGCAGCAGGGAACCTGCAAGTGTGTGCTGACCTTCAGGCTGGCAGGGAAGCCGCCATTCACGCCATGAGATTGATATTTGAGCAGTGTGATTGTGAGGCCGTTCTCCTGGTGGATGCCTCAAACGCATTCAACATACTTAACCGCAAGGCCGCACTGCACAACATCAAGATCAAGTGTCCAAGCTTTGCAATGTATGTTGAAAACTCGTATAGGAATCCATCAGACCTCTATATAGTAAACAACAAGGCTCTAAGAGGTGATACCATCTTACAGTCAACCGAGGGAACAACACAGGGGGACCCTGTTGCAATTTCAATGTACACAATAGGCCTATCAGTCCTCCAACAAGAAATAAAATTTGAAACAACTGGGGTCAAACCCAGTGGCGTACGCTGATGACCTTACAGGTGCAGGAAGAGTTGAGGACATCAAAAGGTGGTGGGACTTGGTAGCATCACGAGGTCCACAAATAGGGTACCACCCAAACCCCAGCAAGTCCTTCCTCATTGTGAAGCCAGAACATTACGAACGGGCAATGGAGGTGTTTGGCGGAAGTGAGGTCAAAATTACAAAGGATGGCCAAAGACATCTAGACGCAGTAATCGGCACTACGGACTTCAAGATCGAGTACGTAACGGGAAAGGTGAATGAGTGGGTTAGGAAAATCCAAGCTCTGTCTGAGATTGCTATCAGAGAGCCACATGTGGCTTTTGCGGCATTCACCCATGGAGTCAAGCATCGCTGGAACTACCTGATGCGCACTGTCCCTGATATTGGACCCCTCTTCCACCCCCTGGAAGAAGCAATCAGCGTCAATTTCATTCCCAAATTAGTGAAACACCCTCACCTAACCCCAGCAGGAAGATCACTTGTTGCACTACGACCGAGACTGGGAAGAATGGGACTAACCAACCCAGAGGAGATTGCTGCCACTGAGCATCAAAACTCAGTTAAGCTCACGGCAGCCCTCACGGACCACATAATAGCTCAGAACGCAACAGGGGAGGTGGATACCAGTAAAGTAAACAAGATCCGAAGGTCCATTACGACAGAACAACAGAACGGCCAAAGTGACAAGTTGCAGCAACTATTGCTGCAAATACCAGAGAATTAAAAAAAAAGTAGCTATAGCGCAGGAGGTGGGCGCCTCGAACTGGTTAACTACGTTACAGATAAGGGCAAATAGTTTCAGTCTCAATAAACAAGAATTTACAGATGCCATTGCTCTAAGGTACGGTTGGCCAGTAGAAGGTTTGCCCTCCCAATGCGTGTGTGGCTCTTCCTATGACGTCGATCACGCTATGGTGTGCAAGAAAGGGGGCTTCATATACATGAGGCATGACGAAGTAAGGGACCTCACAGCAAATATGTTGAAGGAAATCTGCCGGGATGTCATGGCAGAACCGACCCTCCTTCCTTTGGACGGTGAGATCTTCCAACATAGGACTTCAAACACATCTAACGAAGCCCGTGTTGACGTCAGTGCTCGAGGATTCTGGACGCTGGGACAGCAAGCTTTCTTCGACATCAGGATATTTTATCTCATGGCCGCATGTAACCGTAACCTAGGAACGAGAACGACAAGACAAGGGCATATGAGGAGAGAATTCAAAATGTTGATCAAGGCAGCTTCACTCCTCTAGTGTTCACAACCTCTGGTGGGAGGACCAAGTGCAAGATGTTTCTACGCCAGACTTGCGGAGGTGATCTCCGAACAGAAGCAGCAGCCCAGAAGTTATGTGTCAGCCTGGATGAGCTGTCGACTGTCCTTCTCTCTTCTTTGGTCGGCTTTGCTCTGCCTCAGGGGAACGAGAGCTTTGTCGCCAATGCCGACAACAGTTGCAGATATTGACTATGAGGCTACAGTCACTGAATGCCGCATAGATCTGCGGCTCAACTAATTCAACACAGATAGGATAGCTACTTATGTATTAGGATATTTAATATTAAGGTAATAAAATGGCGGCGAAGGTGTGGCTATTGGGGGAGACTGGAGGCCACGTAAAAAAAAATAAAAAAAATAAATAAATAAATGAAGACCTGGGTGGTGGTCCCTACACCGGGCTACTACAGGTAGTTAGCCAGCTTAAGTGATGAGTTACTTGGCCATACACCTGTCACCTCACAGGGTCGTCGTTGTGTTAGGGGCGCCGGTGGTAGAAGCTGTACCGCTCTTACCTCGCAAGCGAGATTTCACAGGTTCGATTCCCGGGCCGGTGGAAAAGTTTTTTGGACATACTTCCTAGCCCCAGTAAAGCAGTAAAGTAGGTACCTGTTGTAAATCGAAAGTTGCGAATTCTTATTCAGGGAAAGTTGTTGGGGCTTCTAATAACTTGATGACAAAAACGATTGACTCTTCAGGCTTCTACGCCCTTGACCCTTCAGGCTTCTACGCCCTTAACTCATGAGACATAAAGGTAAGCATGAACTTAGCATGCTTCCCTGTTGGGCGCTGTAAACGCTCCTGCGCCTTACCGTACACGGGATGTCGTTGTGTTAGTTGCAGATTTTACCGCCTAAACACACTCACGCTTAGTGGCATCAGTGCACGAGATGTAACCATTATATTTAACAAGCTATCCGTAAAAAAATAGATATATAATTGTTATGTATTCTTGCTATTGCGAGGAAACATAAGAGTTGTAAAGGTCGGGTCTTTAATCACCAAACACAAAGTCTTTCTCACAATAAACGTGGACAATGTTGATGTTATAACGTATTACTGCTCGGCAATAACTAAGGTCTTTAAGCGTTTATTATAGGTTAGCAACACAGGAGACCAACGAATTAAAGTTATTTCTCTCGGGGAATGTCAACAATATTTGTATTAAAAATAATATTCTTTTCTCCCAAAACTTAGAATAAAAACGTAAGATTTATAGCAGCCGCTCTTAAGGCCACACATGAAAAGTTCTTCTATACATAAATTTTGTTTCTGTTGTTTGTATACTCCCGTGTTGTCCTACGTCTGGCAGCAACTGGAGATCAGGACATGTAAATCGGGAAAAAGCTTGTGTAATAACAGTCTCTGAAAGTTGAAATACTTCAGTGAAACAAAAGACGAACAAATATAAACGTACAGCAACGTAAAGTTGTTTATTTTTTATATTGTTTTTATTTTCCTTCTGTTCACTATGTTTCATTACACAGCTGAAGTATATAACTCTTAGGTACAGTTCAGCCCTCTCCGATTTATTCTTATATAAATGAGGAGAATTTAATATCTTTTGATTCTTGTTTTATTCATCAGATTATTCTCAGTTGGAATTTGGACTTTTTTTTTAGGGGGGGGGGGCTGATTTGTGTTCTCGAAGTGTTTGGCCTCATTCTCTGTGACGTTGATGATTATTACGTCTACCAAGACAAACAATTCCCTCTGTTGTGACCCAGTACTGATCCCTGCCCAGCCCTGCCCTCCCCTCCTCTCCCCTCCGTCATGGTTCACATAATGTTTTCTTTACTTCAATATTCTAGTTACTAAATTTATAGTCACTTACGCATATCCGAGATGTTTGCAAGCCGCCACGACAATATGTGGAATAAATGCAATACAACGCTTGTATGGTGTGTTGTGAGTGTGTTAACTTTCGGTGGTCTGAGCCAGAGTGCAGAAATTTTGTGTTTGTTTCCTGGAGCAGCAATAACCTGAGTTGGCCAGTGAAAACTGTTGAAATTTTCATGACGACCAAAAGAAGAAAAGTACAGGTTATTTTTGTAATCTGTACGACCCCCACAACCAGGTATATTTATATTGTCAACTCTTGTTGTATCACTGCTCAATTATCATCCTCGCTTTACTGTTATCATCATCTGTTTTATTTATATCATGATGTTCAATTGTTTCTTTTATCCTCGACTTATTTTAATACAGATGGAAAATTCTGCCTGAAGCTAAGTTTATGGTGCGAGTTTTGGGACCAGGAGCTGTGTTGGATACCAGGACGATGACGAGTGCCAGAACAGCAGCCCTTGGTGTCTTATTATTATTATTATTATTATTATTATTATTATTATTATTATTATTATTATTATTATTATTATTATTATTATTGTATGTCTTATATATTACACTGAAACTGACTACCGCCAGACATACAAGCGAGGAAGGAGGATAAACATTTAATGGAGAACAACCACATGTTAACATTATAACCTTGGCGCTTACTGATCTCACCCACAGTGCAGCTGGGGAAAGGAAGGTAGCAGCTGGAGAAGGGAGGGAAGCAGCTGGAGCAGGGAGGGAAGCAGCTGGGGCAGGGAGGGAAACAGCTGGAGGAGGGAGGGAAGCAGCTGGAGCAGGGAGGGAAGCATCTCAGGGGGAAACCAGAGGGATACAAAGTACAGGAACCTGAGCCACGAGTATTGTTTTGACCCAATAGTGGTAGAGACAGAGGGAGCCTGGAGCACCAAGGTCCACCGGAGACTCCAGATCATAGAGTTACTTGTCCCAGCGTCTCAGCATAGTAGTCTAGAGTGACTATATATATGTAGCCCCACTATACTGGATGAAGTTGGGCAATAGCAGAGTTAATTATAAAACAATGAAAACAACAAAGGTGGCGATGGTGTAGTTACTATCGTGTTACAATTTGTCTATTGCTGATATTGTGAGGCAAAACAGAGAGAATTTAATCTTGTAGATAAAGCGAGTCTGATCTAACGATTAGAGTCGCTATGAGGTACATATACTGCAGCAGGACCAGGGAGGGACAGTAGGTATGAGGTACATATACTGCAGCAGGACCAGGGAAGGAGAGTAGCTATGGGGTAAATATTCTGCAGCAGGACCAGGGAGGGAGAGTAGCTATGGGGTACATATACTGCAGCAGGACCAGGGAGGGAGAGTAGCTATGGGATACATATACTGCAGCAGGACCAGGTAGGGAGAGTAGCTATGGGGTACATATACTGCAGCAGGACCAGGGAGGGAGAGTAGCTACTGGGGTACATATACTGCAGCAGGGCCAGGGAGGGAGAGTAGCTATGGGGTACATATACTGCAGCAGGACCAGGGAGGGAGAGTAGCTATGGGGTGAATATATTGCAGCAGGACCTGGGAGGGAGATTAGCTATGGGGTACATATACTGCAGAAGGACCAGGGAGGGAGAATAGCTATGAGGTACATATACTGCAGCAGGACCAGGGAGGGAGAGTAGCTATGGGGTACATATACTGCAGCAGGACCAGGGAGGGAGAGTAGCTATGGGGTACATATACTGCAGCAGGACCAGGGAGGGAGAGTAGCTATGAGGTACATATACTGCAGCAGGACCAGGGAGGGAGAGTAGCTATGAGGTACATATACTGCAGCAGGACCAGGGCGGGAGAGTAGCTACGGGTTACACATACTGCAGCAGGACCAGGGAGGGAGAGTAGCTACGGGGTACACATACTGCAGCAGGACCAGGGAGGGAGAGTAACTATGGGGTACATATACTGCAGCAGGACCAGGGAGGGAGAGTAACTATGGGGTACATATACTGCAGGAGGAGCAGGGAGGGAGAGTAGCTACGGGTTACACATACTGCAGCAGGACCAGGGCGGGAGAGTAGCTACGGGGTACACATACTGCAGCATACTGCAGCAGGACCA
>NW_024719068.1:12500-15685 GCF_018991925.1 Homarus americanus | reverse complement strand
TTTTTCTTTTTCCGGACAGTCTCTCGTTGTGTGTTCTTCATATTTTTAGCAGGAGAAGCAAGTTTGCAGACTGATGAATGTCTCCTTCTTTATTTGATGTGGTGTGACTGACATGTTGAATATTAGAAAGCCCTGTTGTAAAACTTTCTCAGCCATTGACACTTCTTCAAACATGAGTATAGTCCTTTATCTTAATGACTTCTTCAATCTTCATCCACCTATTTTGGCGTTCCAGTTCTTCTTTCAGGTCTTCCTCCTGATCTCTTGATCGACTTGACGAACAAAAACTGATCTTTTTGCTTTTTGTTCTGGTGGCATGACAACAATAAGGCCTTCATTGTAAAATATATCTCTTGCTTCTTTTGAAAGGATTTTATCTGAATCAAAGTCATCTTTACAGATTACTTTAAAACCTTCATTGGTGCTGAATATTCTAGTTAGTGGGACTTGCAGTTTGTTGTAAGTGATTTCTGCCACTTTTTTCCCTTCCAATAGAGTGTCCCTTTATCTCTCTATGTTTTATTCTTAATGCTAGTTGTCATCTCTTTGGATTACATCTAATCCTACCTAGAGTAACACAGGGCTCCTCTGCCTGGGAGTTAGTGACTTGCCCCCCTCTTGGACGGCATGTCGGGCTCTGCAATCAGGTTACTTCCGCAGACTATAGTAATAAAAAAAGGTTACCTTACTGAGACCCCTGACAAGGGGTGCCCTGCACTATCACAGGTTCCCTTGCCGGATCGACCGTATCGCTAAGTCCCGCCTCCCGTTCAAAGAACGAAGTGCATGAGGGGGATGAAAAAAGGAAAGAAGAGGACTTAGAGAGTAGAAACAGCCTACCTACCACGCCACGTTCGGTCAGCCAATCAGAGCACCGCAGTAAACGTGCATGTATCACGCCACCGTGGGGGCACCACTGATTGGCCAATCCAGGACGTAGACGCACGGGTAGTAGTCAAAATTTGGGTAGGCCAAATATTTGTTTTTTCCAAAGTTGGAATTTCCCGTACAATCTGTGATGGTAATTACACCGTCACTATGTTGAGTAAGTACAATCACTAGGATTGAGTGTCTTATCACAACAAAGTTGCAGACTCAAACATGCAGCAAAAGAATCAGGTCTTCGCAGCTCCGTGTCTATTTTTACTTAGGCTAGCATACCTAAGTTAAAGCAAACTCCCCTTGCCAATACAAGAAGGAAGAGGATTTCTTCTAGTCTAATAAACAATTCATCATGACCAAATACAGTATCTAACATTAGGGGGTCCGGGGCGCAGCCCCCGGTTAGCAACTAACCATTTGATTGCATTATCTCTGGAGAATAGTTAGCAATTATCCATTTTACTGCATTATCCCAGGTTAAGGGGGTTGTGTGTGGTCTCCATATCACCAGATTTTATTAAAAAAACTTACGACGCCAGGCTAAAACAGTTTAGGCTAGATAGTGGTGGCTGCTTGGATTATTTCTTTGTCTCTTATTTATTTCGGGTGGCTAACCTCTATAAAATTTGAGGACACCAATAGACTTTGTACTAAGGTTAGGTTAAACAGACACTTTTGTTGTAATGGAGGATTTCGCCATCGGGGAGCGTGACGAAACCTCCGGCGAAAGTAGTGGTTAGGTTAGGCGGCCCGGTAGTGGTTGGTTAGTTGCCTGTATTATTATTATTATATAAAATTTAAGGTCCCCCGTTAGACTTTACCACGGTCAGGCTAAACAGTTTAGGCTGCTTGGATTATTTCCTTGTCTCTTATTGACTTCGGGTGGCTAACCTCTATAAAATTGAGGACACCAATAGACTTTGTACTAAGGTTAGGTTAAACAGACACTTTTGCTGTAATGGAGGATTTCGCCATCGGTGAGCGTGACGAAACCTCCGGCGAAAGTAGTGGTTAGGTTAGGCGGCCCGGTAGTGGTTAGGTAGTTGCCTGTATTATTATTATTATATAAAATTTAAGGTCCCCCGTTAGACTTTACCACGGTCAGGCTAAACAGTTTAGGCTGCTTGGATTATTTCTTTGTCTCTTATTGACTTCGGGTGGCTAACCTCTATAAAATTGAGGACACCAATAGACCTTGTACTAAGGTTAGGTTAAACAGACACTTTTGCTGTAATGGAGGATTTTGCCATCGGGGAGCGTGACGAAACCTCCGGCGAAAGTAGTGGTTAGGTTAGGCGGCCCGGTAGTGGTTTACCACGGTCAGGCTAAAAAAAACAGTTAGGGGCTGTTTGGATTATTTCTTTTGTTCTTATTGACTTCAACCGTGGCTAACTCTATAAAATTGAGGACAATTAAATAGACTTTGTACTAAGGTTGAGTTGAACAGACACTTTGTTGTACGGGAGGATTTCGCCATCGGGGAGCGCATGAAACTCGCGAAAGTAGTGGTATAGGTTAGGCGGCCCGGTAGGAAGGGTTAGCTGCCTGTATTACGGTTATTCTATAAAATTTAAGGTCCCCCGTTAGAATTTACCACTGTCAGGCTAGATAGTGGTGGCTGCTTGGATTATTTCTTTGTCTCTTATTGACTTCGGGTGGCTAACCTCTATAAAATTGAGGACACCAATAGACTTTGTACTAAGGTTAGGTTAAACAGACACTTTTGCTGTAATGGAGGATTTCGCCATCGGGGAGCGTGACGAAACCTCCGGCGAAAGTAGTGGTGGTGGCTGCCTGTATATCTCTATAAAATTTAGGCCGCCAATAGACTTTACACCAAGGTTGGCTGCTTGGATTATTTCTTTCTGTCTCTTATTGACTTAGCCTCTATAAAATTGTGGACACCAATAGACTCTGTACTAAGGTTAGGTTAAACAGACATTGTAACGGAGGATTTCGCCATCGGGGGGCGTGACGAAACCTCCAGCGGTTAGGTTAGGTAGTAGTGGCTGTCTGGATTATTTCTTTGTCTTACTCAGGCTGGCAAGCCTCGCTAAAACTTTAGGACACCAATACACTCTTCTACTACCAAGGAGAGGTTGTTGGATTATTTGTTTGTCTATAAACTAGGACAATTCTCAACACCTCTCTCTACTACCACCAAGGAGAGAGAGGTTGTTGATTATTTGTTTGTCTCTCTTACTTAGGGCTGGCAAGCCTCATAAAACTTCAGGACACCAACACACCTTTAACCCAGGTTAGGGTTAAACAGACACTTGCGCAATGGAGCAGGCCGCTGGTAC
>NW_024719068.1:0-7500 GCF_018991925.1 Homarus americanus | reverse complement strand
GCCTGCACCACTACATGGTAGACTGCGGGCCCAGGCGCACTCATCAATTTAGGTTCCACTGCAATGCATGCCAAGCACTCTTTTCGAGGTGATAGACGAAATTCCGGCGGGGCTTACTTAAAAGATATCCGACCCGGTTTCGTTTCCTCTTCGTGGGATGGAGTGCCTCTTAGAACATGTGCAGCATCAGCCATGAGCGGCCGACGGCCATTCGTATCTCTGTGGACAGCAGGCAAAAGAGCGCCGCCTCCAGTTATTTGCGAGGGCGACAACTGTCGCTTTGTTGTGGTTGAATGTGGGTGCGCCAAGTCCATGGACTTGCTAGTGATAGGCTTGCTTGTTTTATGGCACGCCTCGCTGCGAAGGCGCGGGCGCGATTAACCCCAAGGCGGAAGCTCGGTTCGGGTTACCTCGCGTCAGGGAGATAGTCACAGGCAATCAACTCGCAGCAACCGATGGATGTATATTTCCGACCAGAGGAGTGGCGGCGACAAGCTCATATGGCTGCCGCTGCCGCAATATGCGTTCAACTTGTCGATGTATCTGGTATTCTTGCGATTCACATACCGACACGCAGTTTGCTGCGGTCTTCATCGACCCACGAGCCGAGTGATCCCCCGTTAAGAGTTGTGTATTTGCCATTTGGTCTTTTTGCGACTAACCATCACAGGTCGAGTCTCAATGAAAGGGTTTGACAGACATAGCCCAAGTTTGTGGTTTGGGTTTGGCCGGACGGCTTGTTGTTGTTTTTTGACACTTGAATTTCACTCTTTTGGGTCAAGAGGCTTATTCGCCGGTAGTAAGGAACGGACGGGCAGCCGTCCAAAGCCCCGTCCGTCCTCCTCCTCCGGTCTTCGCGCTCTCGCCCGAGTGTGGTCCACCTACAGCGTGGTGGTACCTATTTTTGGTGCGGGGGCCGGGATTGTCCTCTTTCGCTGCTGGAGTTGCCAGAGCAGAGCCCGAGACCGCCCAAATCAGGAGAGTAGTAGTAGTAGTTTTAAGAGCGCCCCGTTCTCTTTCTCTCTGTTAATGATCCTTCCGCAGGTTCACCCACGGAAACCTTGTTACGACTTTTACTTCCTCTAAATGATCAAGTTTGGACATCTTTTCCGTCAGCTCGAGGCGACGACCCCAGAAAACCCTCGCGGGCAACGGGCCGATAATCCAAGAGCGCCAGTCCGAAGGCCTCACTAAATCATTCAATCGGTAGTAGCGACGGGCGGTGTGTACAAAGGGCAGGGACGAGTCAGCGCAAGCTGATGACTTGCACTTACTGGGAATTCTCGTTCATGGGAAACAATTGCAAGCCCCAATCCCTATCAAGAAAGGCTTTGAACGGGTTACCCGCTCCTCTCGGAGGGGGAAAACTCGTTGATCCCTTCAGTGGCGCGCGGCCCAGAACATCTAAGGGCATCACAGACCTGTTATTGCTCAATCTCGTGCGGCTAGAATTGCCGCTATCCTCTAAGAAGAAGTTGCGAACTGGACACCATTTTCTGGAGATCCGCCGACTACTTAGTAGGCCAGAGTCTCGTTCGTTATCGGAATTAACCAGACAAATCGCTCCACCAACTAAGAACGGCCATGCACCACCACCCACCGAATCGAGAAAGAGCTCTCAATCTGTCAATCCTTCCGTGTCTGGGCCTGGTGAGGTTTCCGTGTTGAGTCAATTAAGCCGCAGGCTCCACTCCTGGTGGTGCCCTTCAATTTTTAAGTTTCAGCTTTGCAACCATATTCCCGAACCCAAAGACTTTGGTTTCCGAAGCTGCCCGCCGGTCATGGGAATAACGCCGGATCGCTAGTTGGCATCGTATGGTTAGAACTAGGGCGGTATCTGATCGCCTTCGAACCTCTAACTTTCGTTCTGATTAATGAAAACATCCTTGGCAAATGCTGCAGTAGTTCGTCTTGCGACGGTCCAAGAATTTCACCTCTAGCGCCGCAATACGTAATGCCCCGCCTGTTCCGATTAGTCATTACCCTCTGGTTCCGAAACCAACAAAATAGAACCGAGGTCCTATTCCATTATTCCATGCATCACCATTCGCCATTCAAATAGCCTGCTCTGAGCACTCTAATTTTTTCAAAGTAAACTCTCCGCCACTCGACACTCGACAAAGAGCATCCTGCCGAGCCGGGCGGTTGTTCGAGCGTGACAGTAAACACCGGCGGTGCATCAGTCCGGAACTGAGATCCAACTACGAGCTTTTTAACCGCAACAACTTTAATATACGCTATTGAGCTGGAATTACCGCGGCTGCTGGCACCAGACTTGCCCTCCAATGGATACTCGTTAAAGGATTTAAAGTGTACTCATTCCGATTGCGAGGCCTCGGATGAGACTCACATCGTTATTTTTCGTCACTACCTCCCCGTGCCGGGAGTAGGTAATTTGCGTGCCTGCTGCCTTCCTTAGATGTGGTAGCCGTTTCTCAGGCTCCCTCTCCGGAATCGAACCCTGATTCCCCGTTACCCGTTATAGCCATTGTAGGCGCATAACCTACAATCGAAAGCTGATAAGGCAGACACTTGAAAGAAGCGGCGCCGGTGCGGAGACCGTGCGCTCAGCCCGAAGTTATTCAGATTCACCACAGGTGGGTTACGGACCGGGGCCCGACCAGTTTTGAACTAATAAAAGCGCTCTTCCCTTGCGGTCAGAGACCAATTGCATGTATTAGCTCTAGAATTGCCACAGTTATCCAAGTAAGTGGGTTTACAGATCCAATGAAACATAGTTGATTTAATGAGCCATTCGCGGTTTCGCCTTAAATCGGCTTGTACTTACACATGCATGGCTTAATCTTTGAGACAAGCATATGACTACTGGCAGGATCAACCAGGTAGCTGCTGCTGTTGGCGGCGCCTATCACGGCGGCCAAAATAGTGAGATTGAGAGAGAGGCAGAAGACATTGGGCGAGGGACCGCACGTTGGCCTTAGAGAAATAGCAAACCAGATGATCAGATCTAACTGCACCTTCTCTTGCTATCCTCGGCGCCGGCAGCGCCACCGTGTGTGCCAATCTCCTCCCTTATCCGCTCCTCTTTGCCCCAGCTCCAGCGAGGCAGCCGACATTGGGCGAGGGACCGCACGTTGGCGAATCTCCTCCCTTATCCGCTCCTCTTCTCTTTGCCCCAGCGAGGCAGAAGACATTGGGCGAGGGACCGCACGTTGGCCTTAGAGAAATAGCAAACCAGATGATCAGATCAAACTGCACCTTCTCTCGCTATCCTCGGCGCCGGCAGCGCCACCGTGTGTGCCAATCTCCTCCCTTATCCTCTCCTCTTCTCTTTGCCCCAGCGAGGCAGCCGACATTGGGCGAGGGACCGCACGTTGGCCTTAGAGAAATAGCAAACCAGATGATCAGATCAAACTGCACCTTCTCTTGCTATCCTCGGCGCCGGCAGCGCCACCGTGTGTGCCAATCTCCTCCCTTATCCGCTCCTCTCCTCTTTACCCAGCTCCAGCGAGGCAGCCGACATTGGGCGAGGGACCGCACGTTGGCCAATCTCCTCCCTTATCCGCTCCTCTTCTCTTCTCTTTGCCCCAGCGAGGCATAAGACATTGGCCCATCTCCTCCTCTCTCTCTTTCTCTTACTGTTTGTGGGGACGTGGGCTCATGAGCGCCATCGTCGCCCAATATTGGTTAGGTTGTGTATTTCACGGGTGGGAACCGCCATCATCGTTGTTAGGTGATGGGGTAACCCAACGTGTGCTTTGACGAGTTTTGGCTGCTAAACTCTCTTTTTAGTATACTCGGCTCCCAGACTGCGCCCTGGTCGTGTTGAACCATGAGCGTTGTCTATGCACATTTAGGGTAGCCGTTTGCGCGTGGAATAGTGCAATGAATCTCGGTCAAGAGACGGTTGGGCGCTGCATTGAAGGCCGGCACAGACGCGAAGACGGGGTGATCAGCCAACGCAAGTCCGCTAAGTTGGGCAGACAGCAAGGCGAAGGGGAGCCCCGTTCCGGACTGAAAGGCCGCAGCATATGCTGTGACGAAACTAGTAGGGTGGCGACGTGTGCGCCGAGAGAGAGAGACCTGGCAAGTGTAATTGATAGAGCGCGAGCCTACTCGCCATAAGCCCGCTCCACTGCCATTCCTCTGATCCAATGAGACTAAAATCTCTCTCTCTCTCTCTCTCCTTCTGCTCCAGCCATTGCAGGGCAGGGAAGCGACGGCAATTTTGGTTGTTGTTTTTGAATGCCGCGCTTTGCTTCGCAGAGGCGCCGAAGCGCTCCGCTGGGGGGCGGAAGATATTTCACACCGAATATGTGTGTTAAGGCACCCTCTCCCCTTAATATAGTGAAATAGTGCAATCCAGCATACAAGGTCGGACGATAGGACATTCACCGTACCGCACCTCGAGAGTGGATGTTGGGTAAGGTTAAAACCGGACTGTTCGCAGACAGCCGAATAACCCGGTTCCGGACTAATTGGTGGATGCAACATCATGATGATGCTGCTGCTGTCGCGGAAACCGCAGTGGCGACGTGAGAGAGTAATAATGTTCAATAGGGAGAGCGACCTGGCTAGTGTAATTGATAGATCGCGAGCCTACTCGCCATTAGCCCGCTCCACTGCCATTCCTCTGACCCAATGAGACTATTCTCTCTCTCGCTCTCCTTCTGCTCCAGCCATTGCAGGGCAGGGAGAGGAAATCGACGGCAATTTTGGTTGTTGTTTTTGAATGCCGCGTTTTGCTTCGCAGAGGCGCCGAAGCGCTCCGCTGGGGGCGGAAGATATTTCACATCGAATATGTGTGTGAAGGCACCCTCTCCCCTTAATATAGTGAAATAGTGCAATCCAGCATACAAGAGCGGACGATAGGACAGTCACCGTACCGCACCTCGAGAGTGGAAGTTGTTTGATCGTTTGTTAGGCAAGGTTAAAACCTGACTGTTCGCGAACAGCCGAATAACCCGGTTCCGGACTTACAATAGACGCAACATCATGATGCTGCTGCTGTCGCGAAACCGTGGTGGCGACGTGCGCGCACGAGAGAGTAATAATGTTCAATTGGGAGACAGACCTGGCTAGTGAAATTCATAGATCGCGCTCCACTGCCATTCCTCTGACCCCATGAGACTATTTTCTCTCTCTCTCTCTTCTTTTCTGCTGCTGCTGCTGCTCCAGCCATTGCAGGGCAGGGAAGGGAAAGCGACGCAACTTTGGTTGTTGTTTTTGAACGTCGCGCTTGTTTCAAGAGAGGCGCCGGCGCGCCCGCTGGGGGGCGGAAGATATTCCACACTGAATAGGTGTGAAGGCACCCTCTTCCCTTAATATAGTGAAATAGTGCAATCCAGCATACAAGAGCGGACGATAGGACAGTCACCGTACCGCACCTCGAGAGTGGAAGTTGTTTGATCGTTTGTTAGGCAAGGTTAAAACCTGACTGTTCGCGAACAGCCGAATAACCCGGTTCCGGACTTACAATAGACGCAACATCATGATGCTGCTGCTGTCGCGGAAACCGTGGTGGCGACGTGCGCGCCGAGAGAGTAATAATGTTCAATTGGGAGACAGACCTGGCTAGTGAAATTCATAGATCGCGCTCCACTGCCATTCCTCTGACCCCATGAGACTATTTTCTCTCTCTCTCTCTTCTTTTTCTGCTGCTGCTGCTGCTCCAGCCATTGCAGGGCAGGGAAGGGAAAAGCGACGGCAACCTTTGGTTGTTGCTTCTTTGAATGCCGCCACAGCTTTCGCAGAGGCGCTCGGCGCTTCCGCTGGGGTGAAGATATTCCACACCGAATAGGTGTGTGAAGGCACCTCTCTCCTTAATATAGTGAAATAGTGCAATCCAGCATACAAGAGCGACGATAGGACAGTCACCGTACCGCACCTCGAGAGTGGAAGTTGTTTGATCGTTTGTTAGGCAAGGTTAAAACCCGACCGTTCGCGAACAGCCGAATAACCCGGTTCCGACTCCCATACAGACGCAACATCATGATGCTGCTGCTGTCGCGGAAACGGTGGCGACGGTGTGCGCGAGGAGAGTAATAATGCCCAATTGGGAGACAGACCTGGCTAGTGAAATTATAGATCGCGCCCACTGCCATTCCTCTTACCCCATGAGACTATTTTCTCTCTCTCTTCTTCTGCTGCTGCTCCAGCCATTGCAGGGCAGGGAAGGGAAAGCGACGGCAATTTTGGTTGTTGTTTTTGAATGCCGCGCTTTGCTTCGCAGAGGCGCCGAAGCGCTCCGCTGGGGGGCGGAAGATATTTCACACCGAATATGTGTGCGAAGGCACCCTCTCCCCTTAATATAGTGAAATAGTGCAATCGAACATATAAGGGCGGACGTTTTCATCACCGTCTCCTACTCGGTGTGTGTGCAGATTCTCGGATCATTTTGTAAAGTATGCTCGACCCCCGATTGACTTTGACGGTCTCCCATTCGGGTGTGCAAGTTTCTGTAGTATGCTATTAAATCGACCCCCGATTGACTTTGACTGTCTCCCATTCGGGTGTGCAAGTTTCTGTAGTATGCTATCAAATCGACCCCCGATTGACTTTGACGGTCTCCCATTCGGGTGTGCAAGTTTCTGTAGTATGCTATTAAATCGACCCCCGATTGACTTTGACGGTCTCCTATTCGGGTGTGCAAGTTCTCTTGGTGCATTTGAAGTATGAGTTGAGTTTAATGAAGTTGATTTCGTCATAGGCACGGTGCTGTGCTGTGCTGTGCCATCGACAACACCAATAAGGAAGGGGCATCTATTTTTACTTAGGCTAGCATACCTAAGTTAAAGCAAACTCCCCTTGCCAATACAAGAAGGAAGAGGATTTCTTATAGTCTAATAAACAATTCATCATGACCAAATACAGTATCTAACACAGGGGGTCCGGGGGCGCAGCCCCCGGTTAGCAACTAACCATTTGATTGCATTATCTCTGAGAATAGTTAGCAATTATCCATTTGATTGCATTATCCCAGGTTAAGGGGGGTTGTGTGTGGTTCCATATCACCAGATTTATTAAAAAACTCTACGTCAGGCTAAATAGTTTAGGCTAGATAGTACGATACGATACGAAGTCATTAGTTAAGAGGTGAAAGAAGATTATTAGGAATTGAAGAAAAAGGTGGTGAAACTGAAATACAGTAGGAGTAGAAAGAATCTGGGCTCAACCAGATCGCTTCATCTTTCTTATTGGTGTTTTGTCTTTGTTCTGCTCCCTTGGGTCGTCAGACCTTTGTATTAATATTGGTTTATTTATATAATGCTGCTTTTTATTATTATTTTTGTTATTGTTGGAGTTAGTGAGCCCGCCCAGGTCCTTGTGTAACTGGGAGGGTAGTCACATTTTTTTTTTTGGTGTTAGTTAAGTGTTAGTTGTGTTAGTCTAAAGGTACACTGTATGCCAGGTTCTTAGTGGAGCTGGTTGGTCACTCTCATCTTTATTCCTCTAGTAATGTTTTATGTAGAAATGTGTATATTGAGGCAGGAGGTGGTTCAATTACTTCTTCTTGTCTATATTATTTTTCCAGTTTTG
>NW_024719067.1:0-3562 GCF_018991925.1 Homarus americanus | reverse complement strand
ATTTTATGACACAAATTTCGTTTCTATGACAATCCATTTCGCAAAATTAGGTATTGAGTTTCAAAATTCGAAATTCAATTCGAAATGATAATTCACTTCCGAAAAGCAGAAAATTCATCTGCCAAAGTAGATAACCAATCCAGAAACCAGATATTTCATTTTAAGATACAAATTTCCTGTTTCTATGATAATGCATCACTTGCAAATTAGTAATATTTCAAAATTGAAAATCTATCAAAAACAAGTAACTTAAACAGGAAATATATACACTGTTTTAATTAAACGTAAGAATGAAGTAAACTATCTAAGAAATTGTTTTCATCTAAAAAGAAGCCAGAAAGAAGTAAACTAACTTAAAACTACGTTTTAAACAGAAAACAGGCTTATCTTTTAAAAAGAAGAAGTACAACTGATTAAAAACAGCTTAGAAGAAAGTGGTCGTTTCGTGAAAAGAAGTAAAACTGACTAAAACTAAAAACCAGTGTTATAAAAAATTAAGCGTTTTCCGTGAAAAAGGTAGGACTAATCAAACACATTGGTTTTTATCTAAATAATGATCAGGTGACTTGTGGTTATATTGATCAGGGACTTGTTATACCTTTATCAGGACTTTTGTTATACTGATCAGGGACTTTGTTATACTTGTCCAGGGGCTTGTTATACTCGATTAGGGGACTTTGTTATTCTCGACAGGGACTTTGTTATAGTTCGACCAGTGGCCTTTGTTATACCGTCCGGGGACTTTGTTATACTCGTCCAGGGGGTTTGTTATACTTGATCAGGGGACTTTGATATCAATAGAGAATTTCTACCGATCAGGGGACATGTTGTACCGATCAGGTCTTTGTTATATGGACCAGGGATTTTGTAATTTTATCAGACGTAATACTGACCAGGGATTATTTATACTTGACAAATGGATTCTTGTTATACTCGACCAGGGACTTTGTTATACTCAAACAGGGACTTTGTTATACCGATCAGGATTTGTTATACTCGATTAGATTTATACCGATGAGGGACTTTTTATACTTGACCAATGGACTTTGTTATACCAATGAGGGCCTTGTTATACTTATCAGGGACTTTGTTATACTGAACAGGGATTTTGTGTTATACTCAGTCCGGGGACTTTCGTTATACTCATCAAGGGGCTTTGTTATAGTCGATCAAGGGACTTTGTTATACTGGGCCAGGAGACTCTGTTATACTTCGATCAGGGAAAATGTTGCGCATACTCGATCAGGGTCTTTTGTTATATTGGACCGGGGACTGCATACGCCTCGATCAGGGACTTTGTTATACTCGATCAGGGGACTTTGTTATACTCGTCCAGGGGGCTTTGTTATACTCGATCAGGGGACTTTGTTATACTCGATCAGGGACTTTGTTATACTCGACATAAGGGACTTTTTTATACCTGACCAATGGACTTTGTTATATTCGATGAGGGGCCTTTGTTACTCGATCTGGGGAATTTGTTATACTCGACCAGGGACTTTTTATACTTGACCAATGGACTTTGTTGTACTTAATGAGGGGCCTTTGTTATACTCGATCAGGGACTTTCTTATACTCGACCAGGGGACTTTGTTCCTCTCGCGTCAGGAGATTTGTTTATACTTTCGAGGCCAAGGAGGACTTTAATTCCATACTCAACCAAAAAGGACTTTTAATTTACATACCTCAAATGAGGGACTTTGTTTATACTCGATGAGGGGCCTTTGTTATTTTCGATGAGGGGGCTTTTTTATACTCTGATCAGGGGACTTTGTTATACTCGATCCAGGGGCCTTTGTTATACTCGATTAGAAAACTTTGTTTTCTCGACCAGGGACTTTGTTATACTCGATCAAGGGACTTTTGTTATACTCGATCAGGGGACACATTGTTACATACTAGACCAGGGGCGCTGTATACACGATCACCGGACTTTTGGTATAATACTCGATAAGGGGAATTTGTTATACTCGATAAGGGGACTTTGTTATCCTCGATTAGGCGGCTTTGTTATACTCGATCAGGGGACTTTGTTATACTTGATGAGGGGCCTTTGTTATACTCGATCTGGGGCCTTTGTTATACTAGATCAGGGAACTTTGTTATACTCGACCAGGGGAATTTGTTATACTCGACCAGGGGACTTTTTTATACTTGACCAATGGACTTTGTTATACTTGATGAGGGGCCTTTTTTATACTCGATCTGGTGACTATATTATACTCAAGCAGGGGACTTTGTTATACTCCATCAGGGGACTTTTTTATACTCGACCAGAGGACTTTGTTATACTCGATCAGGGGACTTTGTTATACTCGATCAGGGGACTTTTTTATACTTGACCAATGGACTTTGTTATACTCAATGAGGGGCCTTTGTTATACTCGATCAGGGACTTTGTTATACTCGACCAGGGGACTTTGTTATATGCGATCAGGTGACTTTTTTATACTCGATCAGGGACATTCTTATACTCAACCAGAGGACTTTGTTATACTCGATCAGGGGACGTTGTTAAACTCAATCAGGGGACTTTGTTATACTCGATCAAGGGATATGTTATACTCGATCAGAGGACTTTGTTATACTCGACCAGGGGACTTTGTTATACTCCACCAGGGACTTTGTTATACTCGATCAAGGGATATGTTATACTCGATTAGGGGACTTTGTTATACTCGGTTCAGGGGTCTTTGTTATGCTCGTCCAGTGGGCTTTGTTATACTAGGATCAGGGGACTTTGTTATACTCGATCAAGGGACTTTGTCTTACTCAATGAGGGCCCTTTGTTATACTCGACCAGGGGACTTTGTTATAATCGATCACGAGACTTTGTTATGCTCGATCTGGGGACTTTGTTATACTGCGCCAGGAGACGTTGTTATACTCGATGAGGGGATATGTTATACTCGATCAGGGTCTTTGTTATATTGGACCAGGGGACTTTGTTATACTCGATCAGGGACTTTATTGTACTCGATGAGGGGACTTTGTTATATTCGTCCAGGGGGCTTTGTTATACTCGATCAGGGGACTTTGTTATACTCGATCAGGGAATTTGTTATACTCGACAAGGGGACTTTTTTATACTTGACCAATGGACCTTGTTATACTCGATGAGGAGCCTTTGTTATTCTAGATATGGGGACTTTGTTATACTCGACCAGGGGACTTTTTTATACTTGACCAATGGACTTTGTTATACTCGATCAGGAGCCTTTGTTATACTCGATCAGGGGACTTTCTTATACTCGACCAGGGGACTTTGTTATACACGATCAGGGGACTTTTTTATACTCGATCAGGTGACTTTGTTATACTCAACCAGAGGACTTTGTTACACTCGATCAGGGGACTTTGTTATACTCGATGAGGGGCCTTTGTTATACTCGATGAGGGGGCTCTGTTATACTCGAATAGGGGACTTTGTTATACTCGACCAGGGGACTTTGATATACTCGATGAGGGGCCTTTTTTGGACTCGATCAGGGGCCTTTGTAATACTCGATCAGGAAACTTTGTTATACTCGATCAGGGGACTTTCTTCTACTCGAGCAGGGGC
>NW_024719066.1:0-11469 GCF_018991925.1 Homarus americanus | reverse complement strand
AGTCTCTCTCAAGTATTTTCTACACAGATCTACTAATGGCAGCTCCAGGCATGCATGAAACCATTAAGCGCTCATGCGGCCCTCCTGCTCACGGGGGCTGAGACCTTTTCGCCTTGAGCACGAGGCGGTAAATCGCGCCTGTGATGTCGGAGAATGCTTGACGCCATCTGTTAAGAACTGGTTGTGACGGGTGAGTTGTTACACACTCGTTGGCGGATTCAACTGCATGGCCACCGTCCTGCTGTCGCTATGCGCCTTTCAATAGGATCTGAATGAGCATTCATTGGTCTTAATAATTTGGTTCATCCGTGGTAGCCCACTAGATACTCAGATTAGTCGCGGACTTTCATCCCTACAAGCAAACTGGTCATCTCACCCATTTAAGTTTGAAATAAGTTGAGACGTTTCGTCACAGACCTCTAATCATTCTTTACGGATGAAACCCTCGAGTTCCAGCTATCCTGAAACTGGAGAACCAGCTAGACTTGAGTTCAGTTATGTCTTTCCTTCTCTTTCAGCTCCGACGATCGGTTTTGCGTCAGAATCGCTCGGACCTCCAGGTTTCCTCTGGCCTTCATCCTGTTGAGCATAGTTCCCATCTTCGGAATTCCAACGTATATGCTCATGGTACTTTGCCGGGTGCGCCTCCGCCGTTACTGCAGCCCGCTTCGAGGACGGACGCTGTAGCGTCTTGGCGATCCCGGGCGCCCTCCGCGAAATTAAACTTCGACCATCGCCCTGACGGCCTCCACGGCGTCCAGAGCGGGGAAAATATCTCACCCGCTTGTCGCGCGTGGCGAAGCCGCGGGCGGTCGAGGATCGGCCGAGCTTACCGGAGAGCCTGTACAGCTTGCGGGCGCCGTCACTGGCTTTGGGTTTTAGTAGGCCCGTTGGCTCTTGGTCCGTGTTTCCAGACGGGTCGGGTGGATCACCGACCTTTGCACTAGAAACCGACTTCGCCAAGCGCTAAGCTCTTCCGACGACCGTCGCCAGGGCAGCCAGGACACGGTAGTTCCCCCCGTGGTCGCGCAGATCTCCTGAGCGAAGCTGAGGAACACCATCGCGATCCGGCCAGGGCGCAAACGCGTCCCGGCAACGGGTCGCGGTGACCTACTACGAGGCCGAAATGCCGCGACGCCAGCGTGGTGGGGCGCGCCCAAACATTTTTAGATTAACCAACACCCACAGCCGACGTGGTGGAATCCTCGTTCAGGTTTCGCCAGTTTGGCTCTTAACGGTTTCCGTGCTCTTGAACTCTCTCTTAAGTTCTTTTCAACTTTCCCTCTTGCGGATTTTCGCTATCGATCTCGTGTTCAGATCGATTTACCTGTGCTTTCAATAACGACTCTACAGAGGCCCGCCTTCCGACCGTCCATCTAACACCCTCACGGGCGCCGCCATTTTCGGCTCTGTCGCTACATCGATGGTGGCGCTTTAAGCATCCCTTGGAGCGGTATGGGGCGGCGTGCTGGACCCTCTGAAACACCTTACCCTCGTGCCCGAAGACATCGAAGTTGTACGCTAAACCGGTTCAATCTCTTCGCCCAAAGAATCCCTGTTGGTTTCTTTCCTCCACGCTTAGTAATATGCATTAAATTTGGCGGGTAGCTCTCTCCTCTGGGTGATGTTGGTCTCATCATATAGTGGAACAGTTCCACAACCCAGGAAGGCGCTCTGCCACCGACTTTCTTCACCACCGGACCAGGCAGGAAGGTTTGAGGCTTAGTAGCAGGGTTTTTTATGCGCAAATGCCTCCCACCCCAATGCGTTCCTTCTCATTGGGTGGTAAATAGCCAAGCGATGTTCGCGAACATCTCTCTGAAGATCCTTTTCACGCCAGGTTTTCGTGCCTTGCGCTCGTGTTCCGCCATACTCAGCGCCTTTGCGCTAAGCTTTTGTTATCTTTCCCGTTCCGCGCACCACAGCAGTAGCACTTTATTGTCCGGAGAAAGGCGGGAATCGCGATTATTAATTGTTGAGCTGCGCGCTGAAACTAACGTCTATCGGCGAGCGCCGTTGGAGGCATTACCAGTCTTTAAGTTTGGAAGAGCTCCCTCCTCCCAGTCATGAGATGGGCGAACTCTCCGAGAAACGCCCACGCGTCTGACCGTGGGTGAGGTGGAGGAGGCGGTCGTGAAACGCGTCACCAGCATTTCATCTCTCTGCTGCACTGCACTACGCGGTAGACTGCGGGCCAGGCGCACTCATCAATTGGAGTTCACTGCAATGCTGCCGCACTCTTTCGAGGTGATGAACGAAATTCGGCGGGGCTTTGCATAAGATATCCGACCGGTTTCGTTTCCTCTTCGTGGGATAGAGTGCCTCTTACAGTATGCAGCATCAGCCGCGGGCGGCGACGGCCATTCGTGTCTCTGTGGACATTGAGCAAAGAGCGCCGCCTCCAGTTATTTGCGAGGCGACAACTGTCGCTGTTAGTCAGTTGAATGTGGGTGCGCCGAGTCCATGGACTTGCTGATGATAGGACTTGTTTTGAGCCGCCTCGCGCTGGCCTTGGAGATTAAGCCAAGGCGGGCTTCGGTTGGGTTACCCTGAGTGTAGAGGAGATCGTGAGTAGGCCGAACTGCGGCGGCGATGGGTATTTTTCGACCCTGCGTGAATGCGTGGCGACAAGCTCATATGGCTGCGCGCGCGTTATGCGTTCAACTTGTCGATGTATCTGGTATTCTTGCGATTGCATACGACGCGCAGTTTGCTGCGGTCTTCGTGACCACGGGCGAGTGATCCCCGTTAAGAGTTGTGTATTTTTTTGGTCTTTTTCGATTGTCATCTGGTCGAGTCTCAATGAGGGTTTGGCAGACTTATAATGGGGTTGTGGTTTGGGTTGGCCGGACGCTTGTTGTTTGACGTGTTTCGCTCTTTTTGGGTCAAGAGGCTTGGCGGTAATGGGGAGGGCGGGAGACGTCAGCCCGTCCGTCCTCCTCTATGTCTTGGCTCTGCTTGAGTGTGGTCACCTGGCGTGGTGGTGCCTATTTTTGGTCACGGGGAGTGGGGTTACTCTTCGCTGTGCTGGAGTGAGCAGATGATGACTTAATCGGGGTAGTGTGGTTTTGGCGCTTGTTTCTTTCTCTGTTAATGATCATTCCAGGTTCTTTCGAAGCATTATTGGCTTTACTTCCTCTAAATGATCAATTTGGACATCTTTTCCGTCAGCTCGGGCGATACGAAAACCCTATGGGCAGCGGGCCGTGATCGAGCGCATGTCCGAAACCTCACTTTATCATTCAATCGGTAGTAGCGTAGGGCGGTGTGTACAAAGGGAAGGGGGCCGTAGTCGGCGCAAGTGATGGCTTGCCTTGCTGGGAACCTCGTTCATGAAACAATTGCGGCCAATCCCTATCAAGAAAGGCTTTGGGCAATTTCACCAACTCCTCTGGAGGAAAACTCATTGATCCTTCAGTGTGGCGGATCTAAGGGCATCTGGACCTGTTATTGCTCCAATCTCGTCGTTTCAAATTGCGCTTATCCTCTAAGGAAGAGTTGCGAACTGGACACCATTTTCTGGAATCCGTCGACTCTTAGTAGGCCAAGTCTCGTTCGTTATCAGAATGTGAACCATTGTCACAACTAGGTGGCCATACCACCTGAATCGAAAGAGCTCTCAATCTGCTCAATCATCCGGTGTCTGGGCCTGGTGGGGTTTCCGTGTTGGAGTCAAATTAAACCGCAGGCTCCACTCCCTGGTAATTTGCCTTGCCCGTCAATTCCTTTAAGTTTCAGCTTTTGCAACCGCCGCCCCGGAACTACGGGCTTTGGTTTCCCGGAAACTTTACTTGCTCCAGGTCGCGAGGAATAACGCCGGCGGATCGCTAGGGTGGCATCGTTTATATGGATAGAACTAGGGCGGTATCTGATCGCCTTGAACCTCCTAACACCGTTCTTGATTAATGAAAGCATCCTTGGCCAAATGCTTCCGCGGTAGTTGTCTTGCAGCGGTCCAAAATTTCACCTCTAGCGTCGCAATACGAATACCGCCTGTTCCGTTAGTCATTACCTCTGGTTCGAAAACCAACAAAATAGAACCGGGTCCTGTTATTCATCATGCATCACCATTCGGGCCATTCGATAGCCTATCTGAGCACTCTAATTTTTTCCAAAAGTAAACTCTCCGGCCTGGGACACTCGACAAGGAGCATCCCGTACGGGCAGCTGAAGCTTTATTCCGGAGGCGTGACAGTAAACGGGCGATTGCACCGTCAGTCGAACTGAGATCTAACCTCGGGGGCTTTTTAACACCTTAACGCTTCATGCTGCTCGCTGTGGGCTGGAATTACGCGGCTGCTGGCAGACTTGCCCTCAATGGATGCTTTCGTTAAAGGATTTAAGTGTACTCATTCCGATGCGAAGTACTCGGATGAGACTCACGCCGTTATTTTCAATCACTACATCCCACGTGCCGGGTAGGTAATTTAATGCCTGCTGCCTTCGCGCTTAGATGCTGGTAGCCGTTTCTCGGGCTCCCTCTCCGGAATCGAACCCTGATTCCCCGTTACCGTTATAACCATTGTGGGCGCACAACCTACAATCAGCTGATAAGGCAGACACTTACGAAAGCGGCGCCAGTGCGGAGACCGTGCGCTCAGCCAGAAGTTAATGATTCACCACAGGTGAGTTGCAGACCCGGGGCCCGACGATTTTGAACTAATAAAGCCTCTTCCTTGCAGTCAAGAGACCAATTGTGCATGTAATAGCTCTAAATTGCAGTTATCCAAGTAAGTGGGTTTAGATCCAATGGTATAGCTGATTTAATGAGCCATTCGCGGTTCGCCTTAAATCGGCATACTTACACATACGTAAGCAATCTTTGAGACAAGCATATGACTACTGGCAGGATCAACCAGGTAGCTGCTGTGTTGGCGCCTATCGGCAGCCAAAATAGTGAGATTGAGAGAGGCAGAAGACATTGGGTAGAGGACACGCCGTTGGCCTTAGAAATAGCAAACCAGATGATCAGATCTAACTGCCTCTCTTTTCTCCTCGGCGCCCGGCAGCGCAATCTCTCCCTTATCCGCTCCTCTTGCCCCAGCTCAGCAGGCAACCGACATTGGGCGAGGACCGCACGTTGGCGAATCTCCTCCCATATCCGCTCTCCTCTTCTCTTTGCCCCAGCAAGAACTGAAGAAGACATTGGGCGAGGACGCACGTTAGCCTTAGAAATAGCAAACAGATGATCTTGGATCAAACTGCACCTTCTCTCCCCACACGCTATCCTCGGCGCCGGCAGCACCACATATGTAATCTCCTCCTTATCCTCCTCCTCTTCTCTTTTGCCCCAATGAAGACGTAAACACTGGGCGGGGACACCAAATTGGCCTTGTAGAAATAGCAAACCAGATAATCGAATCAAACTGCCTTCTCTTGCTTCTCCTCGGCGCCTTAGCGCCACAATGTGTCGCCAATCTCCATCATATCCGCTCCTCTCCTCTTCAGCTCAGCGAGGCAGCTGGAAGAGCATTGGGCGAGGACACATGGGTGACGTCCTCCTTATCCGCTCCTCTTCTCTTCTCTTTGCCCCAGCGAGGCATAAGACATTGGCCCATCTCCTCCTCTCTCTCTTTCTCTTACTGTTTGTGGGGACGTGGGCTCATGAGCGCCATCGTCGCCCAATATTGGTTAGGTTGTGTATTTCACGGTGGGAACCGCCATCATCGTTGTTAGGTGATGGGGTAACCCAACGTGTGCTTTGACGAGTTTTGGCTGCTAAACTCTCTTTTTAGTATACTCGGCTCCCAGACTGCGCCCTGGTCGTGTTGAACCATGAGCGTTGTCTATGCACATTTAGGGTAGCCGTTTGCGTGGAATAGTGCAATGAATCTCGGTCAAGAGACGGTTGGGCGCTGCATTGAAGGCCGGCACAGACGCGAAGACGGGGTGATCAGCCAACGCAAGTCCGCTAAGTTGGGCAGACAGCAAGGCGAAGGGGCCCGTTCCGACTGAAAGGCCGCAGCATATGCTGTGACGGAAACTAGTAGGGTGGCGACGTGTGCGAGAGAGAGAGAGGAGTAAATAATGTCCAAACGGAAGAGAGACCTGGCAAGTGTAATTGATAGAGCGCGCCTACTGCCATAAGCCCGCTCCACTGCCATTCCTCTGATCCAATGAGACTAAAATCTCTCTCTCTCTCTCCTTCTGCTCCAGCCATTGCAGGGCAGGGAAGCGACGGCAATTTTGGTTGTTGTTTTTGAATGCGCGCTTTGCAGAGGCGCGGCGCCCGCTGGGGGCGGAAGATATTTCACACCGAATATGTGTGTGAAGGCACCCTCTCCCTTAATATAGTGAAATAGTGCAATCCAGCATACAAGGTCGGACGATAGGACATTCACCGTACCGCACCTCGAGAGTGGATGTTGGGTAAGGTTAAAACCGGACTGTTCGCAGACAGCCGAATAACCCGGTTCCGGACTAATTGGTGGATGCAACATCATGATGATGCTGCTGCTGTCGCGGAAACCGCAGTGGCGACGTGAGAGTAATAATGTTCAATAGGGAGAGCGACCTGGCTAGTGTAATTGATAGATCGCGAGCCTACTCGCCATTAGCCCGCTCCACTGCCATTCCTCTGACCCAATGAGACTATTCTCTCTCTCGCTCTCCTTCTGCTCCAGCCATTGCAGGGCAGGGAGAGGAAATCGACGGCAATTTTGGTTGTTGTTTTTGAATGCCGCGTTTTGCCAAGAGCGCCGAAGCGCTCCGCTGGGGGCGGAAGATATTTCACATCGAATATGTGTGTGAAGGCACCCTCTCCCTTAATATAGTGAAATAGTGCAATCCAGCATACAAGAGCGGACGATAGGACAGTCACCGTACCGCACCTCGAGAGTGGAAGTTGTTTGATCGTTTGTTAGGCAAGGTTAAAACCTGACTGTTCGCGAACAGCCGATAACCCGGTTCCGGACTTACAATAGACGCAACATCATGATGCTGCTGCTGTCGCGGAAACCGTGGTGGCGACGTGCGCGCCGAGAGAGTAATAATGTTCAATTGGGAGACAGACCTGGCTAGTGAAATTCATAGATCGCGCTCCACTGCCATTCCTCTGACCCCATGAGACTATTTTCTCTCTCTCTCTCTTCTTCTGCTGCTGCTGCTGCTGCTCCAGCCATTGCAGGGCAGGGAAAGCGACGGCAACTTTGGTTGTTGTTTTTGAATGCCGCTTTGCGCAGAGGCGCGGCGCTCCGCTGGGGGGAAGATATTCCACACCGAATAGGTGTGTGAAGGCACCCTCTCCCTTAATATAGTGAAATAGTGCAATCCAGCATACAAGCGGACGATAGGACAGTCACCGTACCGCACCTCGAGAGTGGAAGTTGTTTGATCGTTTGTTAGGCAAGGTTAAAACCCGACTGTTCGCGAACAGCCGAATAACCCGGTTCCGGACTTACAATACGCAACATCATGATGCTGCTGCTGTCGCGGAAACCGTGGTGGCGACGTGTGCGCCGAGAGAGTAATAATGTTCAATTGGGGAGACAGACCTGGCTAGTGAAATTCATAGATCGCGCTCCACTGCCATTCCTCTGACCCCATGAGACTATTTTCTCTCTCTCTTCTTCTGCTGCTGCTGCCAGCCATTGCAGGGCAGGGAAGGGAAAGCGACGGCAACTTTGGTTGTTGTTTTGAATGCCGCTTTGCGCAGAAGGCGCGGCGCTCCGCTGGGGGCGGAAGAATGTTCAATTGGGGAGACAGACCTGGCTAAGTGAAATTCATAGATCGCATCCCTGTTCCTCTGACCCCATGAGACTATTTCTCTCTCTCTCTCTTCTTAGTCTCCCATTGAGTGTGCAGATTTCTGTAGTATGCTGTCATCGACCGTTGACTTTGACTGAGCCCATTGGGTGTGCAGTTTCTTGATGTGCTATCAAATCGACCGATTGACTGACGGTCTCCCCATTCGGGTGTGCAAGTTTCTGTAGTATGCTATCAGTCGACTGATTGACTTGACGGTCTCCTTCGGGTGCAGTTTCTGTAGCAACTATAAATCGACCCCGATTGACTTTGACGGTCTCCCCATTCGGGTGTGCGTTTCTGTAGTATCTATTAATCGACCCCGATTGGCTTTGTCTCCCATTCGGGTGTGCAAGAGTTTCTGTAGTATGCTATCAATCATTTGATTGACTTTGGCGGTCTCCCATTGGTGTACGAAGTTTCTGGTATGCTTAAATCGACCCCGATTGACGCGGTCTCCCATTCGGGTGTGCAAGTTTTCTGTATGCTATTAAATCGACCCCGGATGGCTGACTCCCCATTCTGGTGCGAAGTTTCTGGTATGCTATCAAATCGACCTGATTGACTTGTGATCTCCCGTTGGTTTGGTTTCGAGTATGCTGTCATCGGCCCGATTGACTGACGGTCTCCATTCAGGTTAGTACATGTATGCTATTAAATCGACCCCGGTGACTTTGACTGTCTCCCCATTCGGTGTGCAAGTTTCTGGTATGCTATCTTCGACTGATTGACTGTCTGGTCTCCCCATTCAGATTGTGCAAGTTTCTGTTGTTATGCTATTAAATCGACCCCGATTGACTTTGACGGTCTCCGCTGGTGTACCTGTGGTATGCTATTAAATGACCCCGATTGACTTTGACTGTCTCCCATTCGGTGTGTAAAGTTTCTGTAGTATGCTATTAAATCAGCCCCAAATTGACTTTCTGTCTCCCCATTCGGGTGTGCAAGTTTCTGTAGTATATCAAATCGGCCTGATTGACTTTGACGGTCTCCCATTCGGGTGTGCAAGTTTCTGTAGTATGCTATTAAATCGACCCTGATTGTTTGACGGTCTCCATTCGGGTGTGCAAGTTTCTGTGGTATCTATCAAATCGATCCTGATTGGCTTTGACGGTCTCCCATTCGGGTGTGCAGGTTTCTGTAGTATGCTATCAAATCGACCCCGATTGACTTTGGTGTCCCATTCGGGTGTGCAGAAGTTTCTGTGGTATGCTATTAAATCGACCCCGATTGACTTTGGCGGTCTCCCATTCAGGTGTGCAGTTTCTGTGGTATCAAATCGATCGACTGATGACTTGACGGTATCCTATTCAGGTGTTCAGATTTTCTGTGGTATGCTATTAAATCGACCCCGATTGACTTTGTGGTTATTGGTGTGCAAGTTTCTGTGGTATGCTATTGTCGATCCCGATTGGCTTTGACGGTCTCCCATTCAGGTTGTGCAAGTTTCTGGTAGTATCTATAAATCGACCCCAATTGGCTTTGACGGTCTCCATTGGGTGTTTTAGTTTTCTGTAGTATGCTATTAATCGGACCCGATTGACTTTGTGGTCTCCCATTCGGGTGTTTGAGAGTTTCTGGTAATATATCAAATCGACCCCGATTGAGCTTTGGCGGTCTCCCATTCCGGTTGTTGGGTTTTTTTTTTTTTGTTGTTGGGTTTTGGGTGTGCAAGTTTCTGTAGTATGCTATTAAATCGACCCCGATTGACTTTGACGGTCTCCATTGGGTTGTCTGGTTCTCTTGGTTGCATTTGAGTATGGGTTAGTTTAGAAGTTGATTTCGTCATAGGCGGTTCTTTCGTGCTGCCTTATCGACAACACCAATGGAAGGGCATCTGATTTTTGGCTAGCATACTAAGTTAAAACTCCGCCAATACAAGAAGGAGGATTTCTTATAGTCTAATAAACAATTCATGTGATAAATACGGTATCTAACAGGGGTCAAGGGCTCAGTTATTGTAACCATTTGATTGCGTTATCTCTGAGATAGTTGGCAATTATCCATTTTGATTGCATTATCCCAGGTTAAGGGGTTTGTGTGTGGTTCTGGATTTATTAAAACTCTGCGTCAGGCTAAACAGTTTGTTAGATGGTACGATACTGATACGGTCATTAGTTAGAGGTTGAAGAAGGTTATTGGGTGAAAAAATTGGTAGAAAACTGGAAATACGGTAAGGGTAGAAGAATCTGGCTCAACAGATCCTTCATCTTCTTATTGGTTTTGTCTTTTCTGCTTCCTTAGATTAGAGTCAGTGCTTTAACGTAATATTGGTTTGTTATATATGCTGTATTATTATTATTTTTTATTTGTTGTGAGTTGTTGAGACGTTCAGGTCGCTTTGTGACTTGGGAGGTAGTCTATTTTTTTGTGTTAGTTAATGTTGGTGTGTTGAATCTCTAAGAGTTTTTCATATGCAGGTTGTAGTGGGCGTTGGTCTTCCTCATCTTTATTCCTCTAAATGTTTTGTAACGGAAGTATGCTATTAAATCGACTGGTGGCTGACGGTCTCCCATTCGGGTATTGTGGATTTTCTGTGGTATGCTATTAAATCGGCTGATTATTTTGACGGTCTCTCCCATTCGGGTGTGCAAGTTTCTGTTTTGGGTGTGGTGGGTTTTGGGTGTTAGTTTATGTGCTATCAAATCGACCCCCGTTGACGTGGTCTCCATTCAGATTGTGCAAGTTTCTGTATTGTCTTTATCAGTCGACCCCGATTGACTTTGAGCGGTCTCCCATTCAGGTGTGCAAGGTTTCTGTGATGTATTAGATGGGCCCCGATTGACTTTGACGGTCTCCCATTCGGGTGCAAGTTCTCTTGGTGCTAAGTATGAGGTTGGGTTTAATGAGTTGATTTCGTCGCGACAGGGTGCTGTGCTGTGTTGTATCGACAACACCAATAAGGAAGGCATCTATTTTACTTAGGTAGCATACTAGTTAAGCAAACTCCCTTGCCAATACTAAAGAAGGAGAAGAGATTTCTTATAGTCTAATAAACAATTCATCATGACCAAATGCAATTATCTATGCAAGGGGTCGGGAGCAGCCCTTATTCTTCATTTTGGTTGCATTATCTCTGGGAATAGTTAGCAATTTTGATTGCGTTATCCAGGTTAGAGAGTTGTTTTGTGGTTCATATCATTAGTTTGTTAAAACTCTATCAGGCTAAACAGTTTGGTAGATGGTACGTTACGATACGAGTCGTTGGTTAGAGGTGAAAGATTGTTGGAATTGAAGAAAAGAATTGGTGACTGAAATCTGTATGGTAGAAAGATCTTGGATATTAGATCCTTCATCTTTCTTTTGTATTGTTTTGTCTTTGTTCTTATCCTTGGTTGTCAGGCCTTTGTAATGTAATGGTTTGTTATATAATGCTGTATTATTGATTGTTTTGTTGTTAGGAGTTAGTGGGCGCAGTTCTTGTTGTAACTGGGTACAGTGTTGAGTTAGTGTTGGTTGTGTTGGTCAAAGGTACGTAACGCCGGGTTCTTAGTTGGGTTGGTTGGTCACTCTCATCTTTATTCTCAAATGTTTTAAATGTGTATAATGAGGGCAGGAGGTGGTTTAGTTCTTCTTCCTGTCTATGTGTATTTGATTTTGATATGTTTCTGTGTTAAGTCAGTCTTTTTAAATGTTTAACTTTGTTGTGTTATATTCATTGGTGCTAAGTTTTGCTCTTGTGTTGCTGTTCGTTATTGATGTGTCTGTATATTTTATGTTATATAT
>NW_024719065.1:0-9884 GCF_018991925.1 Homarus americanus | reverse complement strand
CCCCCCCCCCATCCCCCTCCCCCATCCCCCTCCCCCAGGAGTTGATCTGAAGATAACGTAAAAAGTTTGATAGATACATACAAAATTATACAAAGTGTTAGATAAATACACAGAACATATATAAATATTAACAAATTTACAATATATTTACTGAAACACAAAATAATTTGATATTACCTGGAAATTACTGTTATTTTCAGGTACAGGTGAGCTTTGACGAGTTGGTCAGGTGAGTTATTATTTCCCCTCCCATCCTCTCTCTCCTTTTATTTCTCCCCCTTCATTCTTTCCTTCAATTTCTCCTTTCCCTTTTTCCTCACTCCTTCATCTTCCTTCCTTACCCTTCTCTCTTCCTCGCATTCTTTCTCTGTTTTACCCTCTCTCTTCCTCTCCTTTCATCTTATCCTCTATCGTCTCCTCCTCTCACCACCTCCTCTCCTCACCCACCTCCTTCCTCCTCTCCCTCTCACCCCTTACTCTCCCTCTCACCTCTTTCTCTCCCTCTCACCTCTTTCTCTCCCTCTCACCCTCTCCTCTTCCTCTCACCCCTTCCTCCTCTCCCTCTCACCCCTTCCTTTCCTCTCAAAACACACGCGGATCAGGGCATGATTGATGGGTATGATAGGAAGGCCGAATTATTGATTGATTGATGAATTGAAGGGATATGCATTTTGATAGATTGATAACCAGCCAGCCAGACAGACAGACAGACACAGACAGATATAGACTGGATTGATGAATAGACAGATAGACACAGTAGATTGGTTGATTGACAAATAGATAAATAAATAAACAGAATGATGATTGAACAAATTATTAGTTGAATAAATTGATAGATTGAAGTACAGTACATTTATATAGATTATAAAGCAAAGATAGGAAAGTAGAAACATACACACACACATAGACACACAAACAAACACGTACAAATAACCACACACACACACACACAAAAGATACACACAAAACACACACACACACACACACACGCACAAAACACACACACAAAACACACACACACACATCAATCATCTACTTCACATTGGGTGGATCAGTGTGAAATTTTAGTCAGTGTTTGCAAAGATAGATTACAGGGTTGGAAGCTGCTGAGTGTCTGTACTATTATCTGTCACTCTTACCAGCTTTAGCACGTCAACACGAGAGAGAGAGAGAGAGAGAGAGAGAGAGAGAGATTACAGTCTTTCTATAATTATAAATATACCGTCACCGTTTAGCTGTTTATTTTCACTTAGTTATATGATCTGTCACTACTGTCAGTTAGACGCACCTGTCTCCACGCAGTTTTACCATCACATGTATATGAATCCTGATTTTGATACCTGTATTACCTTTCGTCACACTCCCGTACACACCTGCCTTCCTCTGACGTCAGTGCCGTCTACACACCTGTCATCAACACTATCATGAGACGTCCTTAGCCCCAGGTATACAGTTTCCTTCACCTGTCAACACTGCCATGTACACACGTCTTCACCTGTCAACATCACCGTCTCCACACGTCTCCACCTGTCAAAAGTTCTGTCCGTTAACCTTACGGCGCTGCTACAGGTGAGTCTTTCAGTAGGATGACCGTGATGTGTTGGTGAAGGCTGGTCATTGGTCAGCTTTGAAGATAAGGAAATGTTCTCTAGAGTAATGAAGCTTAGCATGTGTGTGTGTGTGTGTGATGGATGCAATGTCTATCCACCTTTCAATTCTGGAGGTGAATGTCTGTGTTTATGATTGTTTGTCCGTGTATCTTGAATATGCAGAGGTGTGTGCGTTTGTGTATACCAACGTATTTACTGTAACAACATCCAGCCTCACCCTCACCTGCTTGTTTAAGTCCCTCAGAGCAGCTTAGTTAACTTTCCGGAATTAATTTTCATAAAAAATAAATATACTTTATAAGATTACAAAGTACTAATACAGTGCTGACAAATATTTACTTACTCAGGTCACGACAAAAGGTTCAGTGACTTGCCTTGAGCTTGTAAATCTTCCCCAGTGTTTATCGAGAGAGAGAGAGACACTGTTACGCCGTCTCTTAATTTACTTAAATATCCAGGCTGTAGGCGTAACCAAACAAAAGAAGTGAAGTATATTAAAAGGGAATAAAAATAAATAAAGTAAACCTTTAAGAATTTAATTGATTAAATATTAACACAATAAAGAGCCTCGTAGGCTGTCACAACAAATTGATTCACCATCGAAACTTTTAAGACACAAATGATACTAAACATCGAAACATCAAAAGAATAAAAATAAAGCATTGGATTACGTTAACACTGCATAAACATATAAAAACTAACACTGAAATTAACTAACGTGAAACAACACTGAATTACTTGAATACAACTAAGCAAATACTGATGGACACAAACAGAGACATAAATAGGTACTCACATAGATATACCACATTGGTGGCGACAGGAACAACACAAATAAATTAAGTATAAGTAACAAGTGACGAGTGTCACTCAAAGGATGTGAACTGTATGACAAGAGGACTGAACTAACTCCGTCAGTTGGTGGGTCCTATATATAAGGTCGGCTCCCGCCACGCGACCCGCCGGTGGGTCGTTTAACGATGCAGATGGTCGTTAGAGAACAAAGAATACTTGTTACAATACTAATTAAAGAAATAAGATGGGCTTGAACAAATAATGACAGTTAAAACCTTAACAGCACAGGGTAAGGTGACTGGAATATATAATAGTAAATTTAACACATCATTACAGGAATAATATGGAACAACATGGAAGCATGTTATATATATAAAAAAAATAGAAAAATACGACATACATACATACATACATACATACATACATACATACATACATATATACATACATACATATAGCCAAATAAGTAAAGACAGGAGGAACGATAGATAGAAAAATAAATAAATAGACAGACAAAGATGGGGTTATAGATAGACAACAGAGAAGACACACACACACACACACACACAGACACAGACACACACTCCGGCTACAACAACGCTCTCTCCACCCTGGAAATGCCATCCCTCAGTGACCTCCACCACCAAGCACTAGCAAGAGTTGGCAGTGGACTACTGCACCATCCTCGTCATCGCCACCTCCTGCCACGGGCAGTCCCCCGCCCACCTCGCGCAGTCCGCTACTACAACAAAATACAGCCCATAAGAGCCCGCACCGATAGATATAAGAACAGCACCATCCCATCTTGTTTTTTTCCTTGTTTTTCTGAGGAACAAACACAACAAAACACCTGTAAATTATTGTATCAATTCCGTTTGGAGGATAGAAGAGAAAGAGAGAGGGAGAAGGGGGAGGGAGAGGGAGATGGAGGTTGGAGAGGGATAGGGGATGAAAATGAAAGGGGGCAGAGGAGGAATAGGGAGAAGGAAAATGGGGGGGGGGAGGGAAGAGGGATAGGTGGAAAGAAAAAGGGAGAGGCGGGAGGATAGGGAAATGGAGTTAAAGAGAAAGAGAGGGGGGGAGAGGAGAAGGGAAAAAGTGAGGGAGAAGAGGAAGAGAGGGGGAGGGGAAAGAGATAGGAAGAAGGAAAGAAAAGGGAGGGAAAGACTTATAGAGAGGAAACGAAAGAGAGAGGAAGGGGAGAAGAGAACGCAAAAGGAAAAAGGAAGAGGGAGGGAGAAGAGAAAAGAAGAGAGGTGAATGGACGGAGACTAATTAAATATAAACCAAAATAGAGACAGAGAGAGAATGTGTTAGAAAAATAAAGAGAATGAGACAAAAGTGAGAAAGAGAGGAACAGAGAGAGAAAAAGATATGGGATATTAAAAAAGAATGAGGGAAAACCGAACGAAAGTTAATTTGAAATAGAAGGAAATTATAGAAATACAAAAAGAGAGAGAGATAATGAGAGATAAACATTAAGAGAAAGAGAGAGAGAGAGAGAGAGAGAGAGAGACAAATCTTCGGCAGGATTAAAGAAGAAAAAATCTTACTTGGAATTCTTCTTAGTTTATTTATGTTTTCAAAATTATTCACTGAAAAACTGACATGAAGAAAGTTGTATACTAAATGAATCTCTGTGTGTGTGTGTGTGTGTGTGTGTGTGTGTGTGTGTGTGTGTGTGTGTGTGTGTGTGTGCGCGCGTCATAACTTTGCATTATAAACACACCTGTTATCATTAATTTCATCACCCTCTCACCAAGTTACCAGCCATAAAAACCCGTATGATAAAGGCAGGTGTAAATAGTATAAAATAAACGTTGGGGAAAGTTTGAGAGAAAATTGCTCGGCCACTTTCCCCGTGAGAAAGGTATGAAATTGCTCCTTGGATTGATGGTGGTGGAAGACGAGCACAGCGGAGATTCTGACCCAGGAAATAACATTTACACAGAGGCAGGCACGTAGTTCAACCCTTGTCTTGTGTTGCTGAACATTGTTTATGGTCTAGGAAGCCTTGTGATGACCTAACAAGATTAATTTGTTATAAACATGGAAGATTACCGTGTCGTATGGTCACGTGTTTGGTGGGTGTCACAGTCACATATCAACAAGTGCAACATTTGTCATTCAGTCACTTAACAAAAAGCGGTACAACAGCGGATCAAGTATAGTTGTAGACAAATTTCTTGGTCATATAATTTATTGGTTCATATCTAATAACGCTGCTTTTCAACACATGTGTTCACGGATCCACAAAATGAAAAAAAAAATCATTAATACGAAGAAAAACAGAAAATAAGTTAAGATTCTAATCCCCTTCGCCTCATGAGCCTCAAGTACTCACATGACCCCAGCTGTACCTAACACCAATGCACCGAATCATCATAAGTTTGACAACAAATAAGTGTGTCTAGAAACTCTTCAGCGAGATAATACAAGATTCACGGCGATGTACAGAATGGTAACCGACAAAAGATAAAGTGTCAGATTTTTCAGCAGTTCGATAAAGTGTCACACGTCTGGCAGCAGTTCAATAAAGTGTTACACGTCTGGCAGCAGTTCAATAAAGTGTTACACGTCTGGCAGCAGTTCAATAAAGTGTCACACGTCTGGCAGCAGTTCAATAAAGTGTTACACGTCTGGCAGCAGTTCAATAAAGTGTAACACGTCCGGCAACAGTTCGATAAAGTGTCACACGTCTGGCAGCAGTTCAATAAGGTGTCACACGTCTGGCAGCAGTTCAATAAAGTGTTACACGTCTGGTAGCAGTTCAATAAAGTGTCACACGTCTGGCAGTAGTTCAATAAAGTGTTACACGTCTGGCAGCAGTTCAAAGTGTTACACGTCTGGCAGCAGTTCAATAAACGTGGCAGCAGTTCAATAAAGTGTCACGTGGCAGCAGTTCAATAACGTGTTGCACGTCTGGCAGCAGTTCAATAAGTGTTACACGTCTGGCACAGTTCAATAATGGTATACATCTGGCAGCAGTTCAATAAAGTGTTACACGTCTGGTAGCAGTTCAATAAAGTGTCACACGTCTGGCAGCAGTTCAACAGTGTTCTGGCAGCAGTTCAAAGTGTTACACGTCTGGCAGCAGTTCAATAAAGTGGCACACGTCTGGCAGCAGTTCAATAAAGTGTCACACGTCTGGCAGCAGTTCAATAACGTGTTACACGTCTGGCAGCAGTTCAATAACGTGTTACACGTCTGGCAGCAGTTCAATAACGTGTTACACGTCTGGCAGCAGTTCAATAAAGTGTCACACGTCTGGCAGCAGTTCAATAACGTGTTACACGTCTGGCAGCAGTTCAATAACGTGTTACACGTCTGGCAGCAGTTCAATAAAGTGTACACGTCTGGCAGCAGTTCAATAAAGTGTCACACGTCTGGCAGCAGTTCAATAACGTGTTACACGTCTGGCAGCAGTTCAATAAAGTGTCACAAGCAGTTCAATAAAGCGTCACACGTCTGGCAGCAGTTCAATAAAGTGTCACACAGCAGTTCAATAACGTACACGTCGACAGCAGTTCAATAACGTGTTACACGTCTGGCAGCAGTTCAATAAAGTGTCACACGTCTGGCAGCAGTTCAATAACGTGTTACACGTCTGGCAGCAGTTCAATAACGTGTTACACGTCTGGCAGCAGTTCAATAACGTGTTACACGTCTGGCAGCAGTTCAATAAAGTGTTACACGTCTGGCAGCAGTTCAATAATGTGTTATACATCTGGCAGAAGTTCAATAACAAACCAAGCGTCTCTGTCAGCGGTGGTCGATACACTTACCCTCACCAGAACCGCTCCCCACCACCACCAACTCACAACAAAGTGAAACAAATGAATGGTGTGTGACAGGAAACTCGGTGGTGACGGAGCTGAGTTGTGAGTATTGTTGTCGACGCTGGTGCAGGTGAGTCTCCCCTCCCCCCACCCCCACCCTCCACAACGCAGGAGATAGCTGGGGTGTGTTGCTGATGGCTGCTGGTCTTTGGTCGTGTTAGGCAAGGTCTGGCAAAAGGTTCTATAATCATTCTAATATTAATTGTGTTAGATGTTAGAAAGTGAGATAGTAATGGGGAAGAATATTAGTGCAACAATATAATAGTGATGTAGAGACAATCATGGAATCTGTGTGTTTTCGAAATCGCTTAGGTATCCGATTTACCCAAACGAGCGTCGGTATCAATGTATATTAAAATAGGTTAGACTCTCAATTAGGTTAGGTTAGATTAGGTTTGGTTATGTTGGTTTAAGAGGTTAACTCATGCTAGTTCGATTAGTTTTTGTTTTTTTGGGTGAGTTAGAAGCTTCGGTTACATTAGTTTAAGTTAGGTTTGATTAAGTTATGTTAGGTTAGATTAGGTTAAGTTAGGTTTGGTTAAAAATAAAGAGTCGAACAAGTCAGCTAGTAAAGTCGCATAAAGCAACTTACACCGAAATCCGGAGTCCCTAAACTGGCTCCTCGTTTCCTGAATAAATTAAGATTCCGAAAACGCGCTGAGGCGAATTATCAAATGTCTTACAGGGACGTCGAGATTCTGTCCCTGACATTGCACTATGTTACACGTCTGAGCGCAATGCAACAAAACAACACGCGTCTTGCAACTTTGCAATACAGTGTAAGTCATCTGGTATCAATGTAACAAAATGCCAGGAACATCGCTGGATTGCAATGTAATGTCACACTCAAACACGTCTGGCAGCATTGTAGCAACTATCACGTCTAGAGGTGGTACAAGAAAATGTCACATGGCTGGAAGCCCCACATTAGAAAGTCTCATATCTGGCAATAATACAACACATCTTCACAAACCTAGTAGCTGTATAGTACACTTTCATGTTTGACAATGGTGCAACACATTGTTACACGCCTGACAGTAATGTGACACATTGTTACACGCCTGGCAGTAACACAACACACATTGTTACACGCCTGGCAGTAACACAACACACATTGTTACACGCCTGGCAGTAACACAACACACATTGTTACACGCCTGGCAGTAACACAACACATTGCTACACGCCTAGTAGTAACGCAACACATTGTTACAGGTCTGACAGTAACGCAACACATTGCTACACGCCTAGTAGTAACGCAACACATTGTTACACGTCTGACAGTAACGCAACACATTGCTACACGCCTAGTAGTAACGCAACACTGTCACACTTCTGGCAGCGGTGCTCAACACAGTTATGGCCCGGATAATCCTCGCTGGCCCGTTGCCTATTATTCCTCGACCACCCAAAGGTAAATATATGAGCAGTGTGTGTCGGGGAATTGTGTCGTCATGGAGGAACGAATAGTCGAGAGAACTGTCCTGACGACGCTGGTGCAGGAGAGTCTTCACACCACAGCAACGCTCAGAAGGATAATTATAACATATTGATGAAGGCCTGGAAGTGTTTGTGTTATAATTGGCATGAAATATACCGAAGATATGAAGTGTGTGTGTGTGTGTGTGTGTTTACCAAGCATGCACAGCTATGTGATGGAATTGATATAATGTACAGAAGTTTACGTAAAAACACACACACACACTCACATGTGAATTACACGAAAGCGCTTGGGAACTTCGTGTTTTCTTTTTTCCTTGTGGTTATCTATCTTAGCGACTTGTATTTACAATTATCATGAGAATAAATTTACCATGGATAAATCTATACGTTAAATTAGTTAACTGTTTTCTGAAAGTATACAGTAAATATGTGGGATGGACTGGTGACCTTGTACGGCTGGCAGCATGTGTGGTCCACTGCCAGGAACACCATTCACGCCAACACAAATTTGCATTGCACGTTTCCTCATTTCGCGGATACTGTCCATGTCCTACAGTCATTGTGGAGCAGGGGAAAGCTTACGAGTAAAACAAAATAAAAAATATATATATTATTTCACTAGTTACAAGTCAGATTATATAAATATATATAAATAATTCCTGCATTGTTATTGAAAAATGGGTTTTATTCGTGTTAGCCGTTCAATAATTCAGCTAATAAACTCCCCTTTCTCACATAATATTGTTTTCTTGTGATAGCTGTTTTTATATCACACACAATTGTTTTAAATTAGTTCTGGAACTCTTAAGTGGCTGGGCTGAAGTAAGTTCGGTTGAGAGTATATGATGCTTTTTCTTCCAGGGGGAGTGTCTTGAGTGCACTTATATATGAGAACACTTAAGTGAGGTGTTCACTGGGTAACAAGTGATAAGAGTCTGATCTCTGTGACCGTGAGAGCCGGCCTGCAGGCTGTAGTGCTTAGTGGCTTGACCTCACCTGACTCCTGATGAACAAGTACTGAGTCATTGTTCAATAACTTAGTGAATAATGTGGTACTATACATTTGGATGAATATTTATATAATGCAAATGGTGCTGTTACATTCTTAAAGAGTTGTATAATATTTCACAGTTGCTTGTCAAAGGATAAATATATTCCAAAAACGTTATTAGTTGATACGTCAACATCATACATAACAATCAACGTCCCAGTCTTGACACAGAGGACAAAACATACTATACCTGTAGTGTCTTACAGTAAATGAATTATCAGTCCCTCATCTGTAGGTAAGTAGTGACGTCTAAAGGTGTGTAGGTCGAGTAGTCTAGTGGTGTGTCAGGGAAATGGCAGCGAGGAGGAGAACATCAGTAGTCAGAGAGTTGTAGCAAACTGTTACATGGTGTTTCATATCTGGCTCTAGAGTCGAGCGGCAGCACCACACACCTACAACAACAGAACCTCAGTGGCTTCACCCGTCTGAAAGTTGTAACGTCACACACTTCAGGCAATAGTGTATCACATTCCCATACGTCTGGTAACACCACACGAATGTTTAGTACAGCGAGTAACAGTAGAACAAAATATCGTTTACCAGGCAGCGGTACAATAAAGCCTCACACGTCTGGCAGCTGTTCAATATAATCTCAGTTATCTGGCAGCAAAGCAATAAAATTTCATAGGTTTGGCAGCGGTATAGTAATGTCCCAAATATATTACAGCACTACAAAAAAGTCTTACACGTATGAAAGCCTTACAATTTAGTATTACATCTGGTAGCAGTACAATCTAGTTTAACACGTCTGTCAGCTGTTCAACAAACATTCACGTCTGGCAAAGGTACAAATAAACTTTGGCACATCTGGCAGCGGTACAGCAAACCCCCACACGTCATTTGGCACAACACAACAAACTCCCACACACACTTGTCAGTAGTACAAATAAAAACACACAAACACACAAATGCCTCGCTGGGATACAAAAAAAATCTCCACACATCTAACAGCAGTACAAAAAACTTTCCCACATCTGGCAGAGGTACAACACACTCTCACACGTCTGGCAGCTGTGTTAGGGAATATTATGGCGCGGGGATAATCTTGCTAAGAATATTGTGTAACTATTTAGATGATAGGAGAGCACAATTTCAAATTGGAAACTTTATGGGAACTATGTTTAATCTTGAGAGTGGAGTACCTCA
>NW_024719064.1:0-20908 GCF_018991925.1 Homarus americanus | reverse complement strand
ACGCACACACGCCCAGTGTCAGAGGGGTGGCACCTTGAATGTCAGGGTACCCAGAGCGTTCGAGGTGTGTACCTGAAAATGCGGGAGAACAGAGGCAAAAAAACCTGGGAGAGCCAGAGAGGTACTCAGAGTTCAGAGGCACCGAGTGTTCGAGCTGCACCTGGCTGTCTGAGTGCACCTGGAGCAAGGTTAATACAATGTCTGATAAAAAAAAAAAAAAAAACGGAGTGTCAGGAGAGAGCAGGCAGTACCTGAAGCCAGAGAAGCATTGAGTGCTCGAGGCACCATGGAGCAAGGCTCAAGTGAGTACCCAGGAGCAGACCTGGGAGGTCAGGAAGAGGCACCAGAGAGGTCAGAGCATCAGAGATGTACCAGAAAAGGTCAGAGGTACAGAGGTTCAAGTGGTACTGGGAGTGTTTAGCAGGCACCAGATGTCAGAGGAGCAACCAGAGAGTGAGAGGTACCTGAGTGCACAGTGTAGGAGTGCACCCTGGGAGCACAAGCGTCGAGGTGCACCCAGGCGGGGCGTTCGAGGTGTACCGGAGGTGCCTGGGAGCAGTCAGAGCGCACCCAGAGCGCGCCGTCGAGAGGAGGCCCGGAGCAAGACATGTCAGAGGCAGAACCGATGTTGCCTGGTAAAACCCGATGCCCGCAGATAAGTGCAAATTGAGGGAGAAAGAAAGAAAGAGCGAGCAAAACCCGGGAGAAAAAACCCACGTGCCAGAGAGGTGTGTACTGGGGAGTAAGGTCAGTGGTGTACTCAGAGTGTCAGAGGCACCTGAAAGAGGCTGGGAGATGCAACCCAGAGGAAGGAGGTGGGATGTCAGGGCACCAGGAGCAATGTCAGAGGTGCACCTGGGTGGGGAGGCACCTGGAGAAGCCAGAGAGAAAACAGGTAGCATGTCTGAGGCACCCAAAAAGCAAAGCCAGAGGCACAGAGAACAGAAAACCGAGCACAGAGGAAAACAGATGGGAGCGTTAGGAGGTAACTGGCGTATGAGGTACCTGAGCGTCAGTACCAGGAGCAGTCAGAGAGCACCTGGGAGGTCAGAGGTATGCCTGGGAGTGCTGGGGTGTACCTGTGAGCACGGGAGGCACCAGAGAGTGCAAGGCAACAGGCACCTGGCAGCATGTCATCAGAGAGGTAACTGGGATCACCAAGTGGAGAGAGTACCCAGAGTTCAAAATCGATGTACCCGAGAGGTACCTGGAGAAGAGCAAGAAAAATTGGGGATGTCAGAGGTAAAAAATTAAAGAGAAGAGAGATATGTCTGAGGTACCTGCGAGTGTATGAGAGAAAAATCAGAGTGTTCAGTACCTGGGAGAGGTACTCAGATGTTCAAAAAACCCGGGAGCACAACAGGTACCTGAGCAAGAGGTGCACCTAGAGATGTCAGGCACCTGGGAGTGTCAAGAAAAAACCAGTATCTGAGGCACCAGAGCGTTCCGAGGCAGTACCTGCGCGAGAAAACAGAGAGGCAGGAACCAGAGCAGAGGAGCACCGAACATCAGGAGGTACCCGGGAGCGCGTCGAAAACCCGTGAGCATCGGATGCAGCACCCGATGGTCAGAGGCAGCCTCAGATGTCAGAGAGGTACCTGGCAGCAAGTTAGGAGAAAATGCAGAGTGTCAGAGGCAGAACCTGGGAGGTTGAGGCACTGGAGGTTGGAGGTACCTGGGAGGCATGTCAGGAGCAGTCAGGGGGTGGCACCTGGGAGTGTCAGAGGTGTACCTGGGAGTGTCTGAGGTGTACCTGGGAGTGTCAGAGGTACCCAGAGCGTTGGTAGGTACCTGGAGTGTCAGAGAGAGAAGGTGTACTCAGAGTTCTGAGGCACCAGTGCTGAGCTGTACCAGAGTGTTCAGGTGTACCCAAGGGAGTGTTCATAAAATGTAGTGTTGACAGTACCTGGAGAGCGAGTGGGAGGTGGTGTACCCGGGAGAAGTCAGAGGTGTACCCTGAGGTGTGCTGGATGGCATGAGTGTACCCAGAGGTCAGTGCATCAGGGGAAAGGCTCAGAGGAGGCCTGAGGTCAGAGGTACCAGGGAGCAAGGTACCTGGGAGGCTGGTTATACCTGGGAGGCTGGCAAAATGGGAGCAAGGCTCAAGAGCCACTGAAAGAAGAAACGAGGTGGGAGTTCTGAGGGAAGAGAAATCAGAGACGTAAGAGGTGCACCTGGAGCAGAAAATGTAGGAGTGTCAGAGGTGGAAACAGGCAGCACCCAGGCGTTCACAGGTGCAGCCCTGGGAGCAAACAGAGAGGTAAAAAAAAAGCCTGGGAGTGTCAGAGGCACTGGAGGCCCTGAGGAAAATGAGCAGAGGTACCTGGGAGTGTCTGAGGCATGGCAGTGTCTGAAGTGCACTGGCAGTGGGCACCCAGAGCATTCAGCCACAGGTAATCTGGGAGTGCACCCACAGAGGCAGTGCACCTGGAGGTCTGATGCACCCAGAGGTTCAGAGGTACCTGGGAGGTTAGAGGAGCAGCTCCAGGGAGGCTTCAGAGGGTATCTGGGAGTGGCTTGATGGTACCTGGGAGTGTCAGAGGTGTACCAGGAGTGTCAGAGGTGTGTACCTGGGAGCCGAGGTGGCCTGGGAGTGCCTGGTGGTGTACCTGGGAGTGTCAGAGGTACCTGGGAGCAGTTCGAGGTACCTGGGAGTGCTCGGGGAGGTGTACCTGGATTGCCAGAGGTGTACCTGGGAGTTCTCGGTAGGGTACCTGGGAGGCCAGGAGGTGCACCTGGGCAGAGCCTGAGATGTAACCTGGGAGTGCAAGGAGGTGTACCTGGGAGTGTCAGGCAACCAGGAGTGTCAGAGAGCACCTGGGAGCCAGAGGTGTACCTGGGTGTGTCAGGTGTACCTGTGGAGGCACGGGAGGTGTGGCCCAAATGTGGGAGAGGTGTACCTGGGAGTGTCAGAGGTACCAGGCAGGTGACAGGTGTGTGTGGCAGCAAGCCAGAGGTACCTGGGAGGTATGAGGTACTCTGGGAGGTTGTGGTGGTGTACCAGGGAGTGCAGAGAGCACTGGGAGGTTGGGGTGGTAATGGGGAGTGCTGTGGTGTGTACCTGTGAGCACGGGAGGTACCTGGGAGTGTTAGGAGGTGTACCTGGAGTCAGAGGTACTCATGTGCACCGAGTGTCTGAGGTGCACCTGGGAGTGCAGAGGTACCCAAGTGTCAGAGGTACCCAGTGCCAGAGGCACCTGGGAGTGTCTGGGGCACCTGGAGGTCAAAGGTACCTTGGAGGTCAGAGGTACCTGGGAGCCAGAGGTGTACCCAGGACACAGCGCACCTGGGAGCAAACAGAGGTGCACCTGGGAGAAAAAAAAAAAAGTATGAGAAAAATGGGAGCAAGTTTGTACACCAGGAGTGTCAGGCACTTGGGACATCAGAGGTGTACCTGGGAGTCGTCAGGGCTACCTGGTGAGTCAGAGGTGTACCTGGGACCCCAGTGAGGTGCACCTGGGAGCAAAGGAGGTGGACCTGGGAGTGTGAGGTGTGTACCAGAGCATCAGAGAGCACCTGGAAGCATCAGAGGTGTACCTGGGAGGCCAGGGGTGTACCTGTGAGCATAGAGAGTGTACCTGGGAGTTTCAGAGGTACTTGGGAGGTCAGAGGTGTACCCAGTAAGCTGTACCTGGCAGTGTGGGAAAGCCTGGCAGTGCCAGAGGTGTACTCTGGGAGGCATGAGGTACCTGGGAGGACAGGTGTACCAGGAGTGTCAGAGGAGTACCTGAGAGCAGCCGAGGTGTACCTGGGAGAGCCAGGAAGGCCCAGAGTGTTCAAGGATGGGAGTGTTTGAGGTACCTGGGAGTGTCAGAGGAGGAAACCAGAGAGTGTAAGAGGTGCACCTGGGAGGCCAGTGAAAATTAGGGAGGCCAGAGGTGTACTCGGAGCGTCAGAGATGACCTGTAAGTGTCTCGAGGTACCTGGGAGGCTGCCGAGGTGCCTGGAGGCCAGAGGTGCACCTGGGAGCCAGAGGAGGACCTGGGAGGCCGAGGGTATCTGGAGCAAGCCTTGGTGGTACCTGGGAGAGAGGTGTACCAGGAGGTCTGAGGTGCACCTGGGAGTGCCAGAGGTGTACCTGGGAGTGCCTGAGGTGTACCGAGAGCCAGAGGTGCCTGGGAGGTCGGGAGGTACTCAGAGCCAGAGAGGCACCTGGGAGTGTCTGAGCCAGGCCTGGGAGTATCTGAGGTGTACCTGGGAGTGCCTGAGGTACCTGGGAGTGCCAGAGTCAGCCCTGGGAGGCCAGAGATGCACCTGGAAGTGCAGAGTGGCACCTGGAGTGTCAGAGGTGGTACATGGAGTGTCTGAGGTGCACCTGGGAGTGTCTGAGGTGTACCTGGGAGTGTCAGTAAGGGCCTGGGAGGCAGAGATGTACCTGGGAGCGAGAGGTGCACGGAGTGCTGGCTGGTGTACCTGGGAGGCCAGAGGTGTACCTGGGAGCATGCCGGAGAGGCCTGGGAGTGTCAGAGGTGTGCCTGGGAGTGTCAGGGGTGTACCTGGGAGGTCAGATATGTACCTGAGAGCCAGGAGGTACCTGGGAAAGTTCAAGGTGTACCTGGGAGCATGAGGTGTACCTGGGAGTGTCAGGGAGAACCCAGAGTGTGAGGTACCTGGGAGGTGAGGAAAACCAGGAGTGTCAGAGGTGTACCTGGAGGCCAGAGGTGTACCTCAGGCGTTGAGGCACCTGTGTCTGAGGTGTACCTGGGAGTTCTGGAGGTACCTGGGAGCTGGAGGTACCTGGCAGTTTCTGAAGGTACCTGGCAGTGTGTAAGCGGTGTACCTGGGATATCAGTGGTGTGATGAGGGAGCAAGTCCAGAGGACCTGGGAGTGTCAGAGGTACCTGGAGTGCCTGGAGGTACCTGGGAGTGTCTGAGGTGCCCAGAGTCAGAGAGGACCTGGAGGTTGAGAGGTCTGGGAGTGTCAGAGGTGTACCTGGGATGCCTGAGAGGCAGAGAAGAGGTGTACCTGGGAGGCTGAAGGTACCAGGGAGTGCAGAGGGTACTCGGAGTGTCAGGTGCCTGGGAGTCTGAGGTACCTGAGGCAAAGTGAGGTGCACCTGAGGCTGAAGGTACCAGAGCCGAGGTGCACCTGGAGCGTCAGGAGGTGCACCTGGGAGTGTCAGAGGTGTGCTCTGGGAGTGTCAGAGGTGCACCTGGGAGTGTCTGAGGTGCCCTGGAGTGTCTAGGAGGCCCGGAGCGTCTGAGGTGCCCTCAGCCAAGGCCTGGCAAGTGGTGGGAGTATCAGAGAACATGGGAGCTCAGAGGTGTACCTGGGAGTGTCAGAGGTGTACCTGGGAGTGTCTGGAGGCACCTGGGAGAGCCTGAGGTGGGCCCTGAGTGTCAGAGAGTACCTGGGAGGCCAGAGGTGGGTATCTGGGAGCCGAAAGGGAGAGTCTGAGATACCTGGGAGGTACAGAGTGTACCTGGGAGGTTGAGCCAGGTACCAGGAGGTCAGAGGTGTACCTGGGAGCACAGAGGCACCAGGAGTGTCAGGAGGCACCTGGGAGTGCCAGAGGTGTACCTGGAGGTCAGAGGGTGCACCTGGGCAGTCTGAGGTGTACCTGGGAGTGTCAGAGGTACCTGGGAGGCAGAGGTGCACCTGGGAGTGTCAGTGGTGCACCTGGAGCGTCAGAGGTGTACCTGGGAGGTCAGAGGCACCTGGGAGTGTCTGAGACAGAACCTGGGATAAGGAGGTAACCAGGGAGTGTCCAGGGGTACCTGGGAGCTGAGAGACCTGGGAGTGTGAGGTGCCAGGCAGTACCAGGTGTACCAGAAGCCAGAGGTACCTAGGAGTGTTGTGTGGCAGTGCCAGGAGGTTTACCTGGGAGTGTCAGGGGTGTACCTGGGAGTGTCAGAGGTATCTGGGAGTGTCTGAGGTACCTGAGTGAGGTGACCTGAGCAATGCACCAGGGAAAGTCAGAGGAGTACCTGGGAGTGGGTCAGAGGTGTACCTGGGAGTGTCAGGGTGTACCTGTGAGCATCGGAGGTGTACCTGGGAGTGTCAGAGGTACCTGGGAGGTCAGAGGTGTACCTGGCAGTGTCAGAGGTGTAACTGGGAGTGTCTGAGGTGCATCCAGAGTGTCAGAGGCCTGGGAGCGTCAGAGGTGTACCTGGCAGTGTCAGAGGTGTACCTTGGGAGCTGCGCAAAACCTGGGAGTGTCAAAGGTGTACCTGGGAGAAGTCAGAGGTGGCACCTGGAGTGCCAGAGGTGTACCTGGGAGTGTCAGTGGTGTACCTGGGAGCAAGCCGAGGTACCTGGGAGTGCCTGAGGTGTACCTGGGAGGCGAGGTACCTGGGAGTGTCAGGTGTGTACCAGGAGTGTCAGAGGCGTACTGGAGCATCAGAGGTGTACCTGGGAGGTCAGGGGTACCTGGGAGTGTCAGAGGTACCTGGGAGTGTCTGAGGTACCTGGGAGTGTATGATGTATACCTGGGAGTGTGAGGTGTGTACCAGGAGTGCTCAGAGAGTACCTGGAAGATCAGAGGTACCTGGGAGTTGTCAGGGGGGTACCCTGGAGCACCGGAGGTGTACCTGGGAGTGTCAAAGGTGTACTTGGGAGTGTCAGAGGTGTACCTGGTAGTGTCAGAGGTGTACCTGGGAGTGTCTGAGGTACCTGGGAGTGTCAGAGTTGTTCCTGGGAGGCCAGAGGTGTACCTGGGAGGTGGGGAGGCGTACCTGGGAGTGCTCAGAGGTGCACATGGAGTGTCTGAGGGTACCTGGAGTGTCTGAGGTACCTGGAGGTCAAGCTGGGACCTGGGAGTGTAAGATGTACCTGGGAGCAGCGAGAGGTGCACCTGGGAGGTCAATGGGTACCTGGGAGTGGGTCAGAGGTACCTGGGAGGTCAGAGGAGCACCTGGGAGTGTCTGGAGGTACCTGGGAGTGCAGAGAGGTGCACCTGGAGCAAGTGGGGTGAAAACCAGGAGCACAGAGGTGTACCTGGGAGGCTAGGAGGTGCACCTGGGAGCGGTCAGAGGTGTGCCTGGGAGTGTCAGAGGTGTACCTGGGAGTGTCTGAGGTACCTGGGAGCGTCTGAGGTACCTGGCAGCTTGAAGCAACGGCAGTGTAAGCGGTGTACCTGGGAGCATCAGCGGTGTACATGGGAGTGCAGAAGTGTACCTGGGAGTGTCAGGGGAGGTGTACCTGGGAGTGTCTGGAGGTACCTGGGAGTGTCTGAGTACCTGGGAGTGTCAGAGGAGTACCTGGGAGCCAGAGGGGTATCTGGGAGGTCAGAGGTGTACCTGGGAGTGTTGAGATGTACCTGGGAGTGTATGAGGTGTACCTGGGAGTGCCAGTTGTGTACCAGGGAGTGCAGAGGTGCACCGGAGGTCAGAGGTGTACCAGGGAGGTCAGAGGTACCTGGGAGTGCCAGAGGTGTACCTGGGAGGTCAGAGGTGTACCTGGGAGTGTCTGAGGTGTACCTGGGAGTGTCAGAGGTGTACCTGGGAGTGCCAGAGGTGTACCTGGGAGTTGGGGTGGTGTACCTGGGAGTGTCAGAGGTGTACCGGAGTGTCAGAGGTACCTGGGAGTGTCTGAGATGTACCTGGGAGCAAAGTGAGGTACCAGGAGTGTCAGAGGTGTACCTGGGAGTGTCAGATGTGCACCTGGGAGGCCGGAGGTGTACCAGGCATCTGAGGTACCTGGCAGTGCTCAGAGGTGTACCAGGGAGTGTCAGTGGTGTACCTGGGAGTGCCAGAGGTTTACCTGGGAGTGCCGTGGTGGTACCTGGGAGTGTCAGGAGGTGTATCTGGGAGGTCCGAGGTACCTGGGAGGAACAGGAGGTGTACCGGAGCAACATGCAAAATTAGGGAGGTCAGAGGAGCACCTGGGATGCCAGAGGTACCTGGGAGGCCAGGGGTGTACCTGAGTATCGGAGGTGTACCTGGGAGGTCAGAGGTGTACCTGGGAGGTCAGAGGTGCACATTGGCAGTGGCCAGAGGTGTAACTGATGTCCTGAGGTACCTGGAGGCTGAGGTGTACCGGGAGTGTCGGAGGTGTACCTGGCAGTGTCGAGGTGTACCTGGGAGTGTCTGGGGTGTACCTGGGAGGTCAAGGTGTACCTGGAGGTCAGAGGTACCTGGGAGTGCCAGAGGTGTACCTGGGAGGCTGGGTGGTGTACCTGGGAGTGCTCAGAGGTGTACCTGGGAGTGTCTGAGGTACCTGGGAGTGTATGAGGTGTACCTGGGAGCACCAGGGAGTGTCAGAGGCGTACTGGAGCACATCAGAGGTGTACCTGGGAGTGTCAGGTGTACCTGGGAGGCTCAGAGGTGTACCTGGGAGTGTCTGAGGTTTACCTGGGAGGTATGATGTGTACCTGGGAGGTGAGGTGTGGTACCAGGGAGTGTCAGAGGAGTACCTGGAAGCATCAGAGGTGTACCTGGGAGGTTAATACCTGTGAGTATCGGAGGTGCACCTGGAGTGTCAAAGGTGTACTTGGGAGGCTGAGAGGTACCTGGTAGTGTCAGATACCTGGGAGGTCTGGAGGTGTACCTGGGAGTGTCAGAGTTGTTCCTGGGAGCCAGAGGTGTACCTGGGAGGTCAGAGTGGTACCTGGGAGGTCAGAGGCATGGAGTGTCTGAGGTACCTGGGAGTGTCTGAGGTGTACCTGGGAGGCTGGGGCAAGGACCTGGGAGTGTAAGAGGCACCTGGGAGTGAGAGGTGTACCTGGGAGGTCACAGGTACCTGGGAGGCTCGGAGGTGTACCTGGGAGTGCCAGAGGAGTACCTGGGAGTGTCAGAGGTGTGCCTGAAAAGTCAGGTGTACCTGGGAGGTAGATATGTACCTGGGAGGTCAGAGGTGTGCCCTGGGAGTGTCTAAGGTGTACCTGGGAGGTTTGAGGTGTACCTGGGAGTGTCAGAGGAGAACCAGAGAGTGTAAGAGGTGTACCTGGGAGGCTCAGAATTAGGGAGAGTCAGAGGTGTACCTGGGAGTGGCTGGGAGGTGTACCCAAGGTACCTGGGAGTGTCAGAGGTGTGCCTGGGAGGCTGGGAGGTGCACCTGGGAGTGTCTGAGGTACCTGGAGTGTCCGAGGTGTACCTGGGAGCGTCTGAGGTGTACCTGGCAAGCCAAGTGCCTGGCAGTGTAAGCGGTGTACCTGGTAGTATCAGCGGTGTGCTGGGAGTGTCAGAGGTGTACCTGGGAGTGTCAGAGGTGTACCTGGGAGGTCTGGAGTGCACCTGGGAGTGTCTGAGGTGTACCTGGGAGTGTCAGAGGAGCACCTGGGAGTGTCAGGGGGTATCTGGGAGTCAGGAGGTACCTGGGAGTGTCTGAGATGTACCTGGGAGCAAATGAGGTGTACCTGGGAGGTCAGTTGTGTACCAGGGAGGTCAGAGGTACCTGGGAGGTCAGAGGTGTACCAGGAGTCAGAGGTGTACCTGGGAGTGCCAGAGGTGTACCTGGGAGGTCAGGGGTGTACCTGGGAGTGTCAGGGGTACCTGAGTGTCAGAGAGGTGTACCTGGGAGAGTGTCTAAGGTGTACCTGGGAGTGTCAGAGGTGTCTGGGAGTGTCTGAGGTATACCTGGGAGTGTCAGAGGTGCACCTGGGAGTGTCAAAGTGTACCTGGGAGAGTTAGAGGTGTACCTGGGAGTCTCAGAAATGCACCTGGGAGTGTCTGAGCTGTACCTGGGAGTGTCTGAGGTAAAACCCGGAGTGTCTGAGGTACCTGGAGCAAGCCAGGTACCAGGGAGGTCAGAGGAGCACTGAGTGCTGAGGTGTACCTGGGAGGCCAGGGGTGTACCGGGAGTATCGGAGGTACCAAGTGTCAGAGGTGTACCTGGAGCACAGAGGCAAAACCTGGCAGTGTCAGAGGTGTAACTGGGAGTGTCTGAGGTGTACCTGGGAGGTCAGAGGGTGTACCTGGGAGGTCAGAGGCCTGGCGCCGAGGTGGTACCTGGGAGTGTCTGGGTACTGGGGAGGCCAAGGTGTACCTGGAGCCAGAGGTGTACCTGGGAGTGCCAGAGGTGTACCTGGGAGAGCCGGGTGGTGCCTGGGAGTGTCAGAGGTGTACCTGGTGTGTCTGAGGTGTACCTGGGAGGTATGAGGTGTACCTGGGAGCAACAAAGTTAGGGAGTGTCAGAGGAGTACTGGAGCATCAGAGGTGTACCTGGGAGTGCCAGGGGTACCTGGGAGTGTCAGAGGTACCTGGAAGTGTCTGAGGTGTACCTGGGAGGTATGATGTGCACCTGGGAGGTGGAGGTGTACCAGGAGGCAGAGGAGTACCTGAAGCATCAGAGGTACCTGGGAGTGTTGGGGTGTACCGTGGAGCACGGAGGTGTACCTGGGAGTGTCAAAGGTGTACTTGGGAGTGTCAGAGGTGTACCTGGTGTCAGAGGTGTACCTGGGAGCATCTGAGGTGTACCTGAGTGTCAGAGGTGTACCTGGTAGTGTCGGAGGTGTACCTGGGAGTGTCAGGGGTGTACCTGGGAGTGTCAGGGGTGTACCTGGGAGTGCTCAGAGGTTTACCTGGGAGCTCTAAGGTGTACCTGGGAGTGTCAGAGGTGTATTGGGAGTGTCTGAGGTATACCTGGGAGTGTCAGAGGTGTACCTGGGAGGCCAAAAGGTGTACCTGGGAGAGCAGAGGTGTACCGAGTCTCTCAGAAGTGCACCTGGGAGTGTCTGAGCTGTACCTGGGAGTGCCTGAGGTGTACCTGGGAGTGTCTGAGGTGTACCTGGGAGTGTCAGAGTTGTACCGGGAGGCTAGGAGGTGTAACAGGAGTGTCAGTGGTGTACCTGGGAGTGCTAGGAGGTGTACCTGGGAATGTCTGAGGTGCCTGGGCCAGGAGGTCAGGTGTGTATCAGGAGTGTCAGAGGAGTACCTGGGAATGCAGAGGCACCTGGGAGTGTCAGGGGTACCTGGGAGTGTCAGATATGTACCTGGGAGTGTCAGAGGTGTACCTGGGAGTGTCTAAGGTTTGCCTGGGAGTGTCTGGAGGTACCTGGGAGTTCCAGAAGAGAACCAGAGAGTGTCTGAGGTGTACCTGGGAGTGCATGAGGTGTACCTGGGAGTGTATGAGGTGTACCTGGGAGTGTCATGTGTGTACCAGGAGGTCAGAGAGTACCTGGAGTGTCAGAGGTACCTGGAGGCCAGGTGTACCTGTGAGCACGGGAGGTACCGGGAGTGTCAGAGGTGTACCTGGGAGGTCGGAGGTGTACCTGGCAGTGTCAGAGGTGTAACTGGGAGGTCTGAGGTGTACCTGAGTGTCAGAGGTGTACCTGGAGGTCAGGAGGTGCACCTGGCAGTGTCAGAGGTGTACCTGGGAGGTCTGGGGTGTACCTGGGAGTGTCAGAGGTGTACCTGGGAGTGTCAGAGGTACCTGGAGTGCCAGAGGTGTACCTGGGAGTGCTGGGGTGGTGTACCTGGGAGGCTGGGAGGTGTACCCGGAGTGTCTGAGGTACCTGGGAGTGTATGAGGTGTACCTGGGAGTGTCAGGTGTACCAGGGAGTGTCAGAGAGTACTGGAGCATCAGAGGTACCTGGGAGTGTTGGGGGTGTACCTGGGAGTGTCAGAGGTGGTACCTGGGAGTGTCTGAGGGTGTACCTGGGAGCAAGGGATGTGTACCTGGGAGTGTGAGGTGTACCAGGAGTGTCAGAGACCTGGAAGCATGAGGTACCTGGGAGTGTCAGGGTGTACCTGTGAGTATCGGAGGTGTACCTGGAGATGTCAAAGGCACGGAGTGTCAGAGGTACCTGGAGTGTCAGAGGTGTACCTGGGAGTGTCTGAGGTGTACCTGGGAGTGTCAGAGGTGTACCAGTGTCGGAGGTGTACCTGGGAGGTCAGGGTGTACCTGGGAGTGTCAGGGGTGTACCTGGGAGGTCAGAGGTGTACCTGGGAGTGTCTGAGGTGTACCTGGGAGTGTCAGAGGTGTACCTGGGAGTGTCTGAGGTATACCTGGGAGTGTCAGAGGTGTACCTGGGAGTGTCAGAGGTGTACCTGGGAGAGTCAGAGGTGTACCTGGGAGTCTCAGAAGTGCACCTGGGAGTGTCTGAGCTGTACCTGGGAGTGTCTGAGGTGTACCTGGGAGTGTCTGAGGTGTACATGGGAGTGTCAGAGTTGTACCTGGGAGTGCTAGAGGTGTAAATGGGAGTGTCAGTGGTGTACCTGGGAGGCCAGAGGTGTACCTGGGAATGTCTGAGGTGTGCCTGGGAGGTAAGGAGGTGTACTGGAGTGTCAGGTGTGTATCAGGAGGTCAGAGGAGTACACCGAGTGTCAGAGGTGTACCTGGGAGCTGTAGGGGTGTACCGGGAGTGTCAGATATGTACCTGGGAGTGTCAGAGGTGTACCTTGTGTCTAAGGTTTGCCTGGGAGTGTCTGAGGTACCTGGGAGTCTCAGAGAAGAGAACCAGAGAGTGTAAGAGGTGGTACCTGGCAGTGCCAGTGGTGTACCAGGAGTGTCAGAGGTACCTGGGAGTGTCAGAGGTGTACCTATAAGTGTCTCAGGTGTACCTGGGAGTGTGAGAAGGTACCTGGGAGGTAAGAAGTGTACCTGGGAGTGGAGGTGTACCTGGGAGTGTCTGAGGTGTACCTGGCAGTGTTCAAGTGTACCTGGCAGTGTAAGCAGTGTACTGGGAGCATCAGCGGTGTACCTGGGAGTGTCAGAGGTGTACCTGGGAGGCTGGGAGGACCTGGGAGTGTCTGAGTGTACTGGAGTGTCTGAGGTACCTGGGAGTGTCAGGAGTACCTAGGAGTGTCAGAGGGTATCTGGGAGTGCTTGGATGGTACCGGGAGTGTCAGAGGTGTACCAGGGAGTGTCAGAGGTGTACCTGGGAGTACCAGAGGTGTACCTGGGAGTGTCAGTGGTGTTTCTGGGAGTGTCAGGAGGTGTACCTGGGAGTGTCTGAGGTACCTGGGAGTGCCAGAGGTGTACCTGGGATTGCCAGAGGTGTACCTGGGAGTGTCTGTGTACCTGGGAGTGTCAGAGGTGTACCTGGGAGCTGAGATGTAACCTGGGAGTGTATGAGGTGTACCTTGAGTGTCAGGTGTACCGGGAGGGGGAGGAGCACCTGGGAGCCAGAAGTGTACCTGTGTCAGGTACCTGTGAGTATCGGAGGTGTACCTGGGAATGTGAGAGGTGTACCTGGAGTGTCAGAGGTGTACCAGGCAGTGTCAGAGGTACCAGGCAGTGTCAGAGGTGTACCTGGGAGGTAGTGAGATGTACCTGGGAGGTAGGTGGTACCAGGGAGGTCAGAGGACTACCTGGGAGAGTGTCAGAGGTGTACCTGGGAGGTCAGGGGTGTACCTGGAGTATCGGAGGTACCAGGGAGTGTTAGAGGTGTACCTGGGAGTGTCAGAGGTGTACCTGGCAGTGTCCAGAGGTGTACCTGGGAGTGCCTGAGGTGCACTGGGAGTGTCAGGAGGTACCTGGGAGTGTCAGAGGTGTACCTGGTGTCAGAGGTGTACCTGGGAGTGTCTGGGGTGTACCTGGGAGTGTCAGGTGTACCTGGGAGGTCAGAGGTACCTGGGAGGCCAGAGGTACCTGGGAGTGTCAGTGGTGTACCTGGAAGTGTCAGAGGTGTACCTGGGAGTGTAGGAGGTGTACCTGGGAGTGTCAGGTGTGTACCAGGGAGTGTCGAGGAGCACTTGGGAGCATCAGAGAGGTGCACGGAGTTGGGGCTTACCTGGTGTGTCAGAGGTGTGGCCGGGAGTGTCTGAGGCTACATGGGAGTGTAGAGGTGTACCTGGGAGTGTGAGGTGTGTACCAGGGAGTGTCAGAGGAGTACCTGGAAGCATCAGGCACTGGGATGTCAGGGGTGTACCGTGAGTATCGGAGGACCTGGGAGTTTCAGAGGTGTACTTGGGAGTGTCAGAGGTGTACCTGGCAGTGTCAAGGTGTACCTGGCAGTGTCAGGTGTGCCTGGCAGGTCAGAGGTGTACCTGGAGTGTCTGAGGTGTACCTGGAGTGTCGGAGGTGTACCTGGAGTCTTAGAGGTGCACCTGGGAGGTCTGAGCGCTGTATCTGGGAGTGTCTGAGGTGTACCTGGAGTGTCTGAGGTACCTGGGAGTGTCAGAGTTGTTCTGGAGTGCCAGAGGTGTACCTGGAGTGTTGGGGGGGTAACTGGGAGTGTCAGAGGTACCTGGGAATGTCTGAGGTGTGCCTGGGAGTGTAGTGAGGTGACCTGGGAGTGTTGTACCAGGGAGTGTAAGAGAGCCTGGGAGTGTCAGAGGTGTACCTGGGAGTGTCAGGGGGTGACCTGGGAGTGTCAGGATATGTATCTGGGAGTGTTCTGAGGTGTACCTGGGAGTGTCTGAGGTGTACCTGGGAGTGTCTGGAGGTGTACCTGGCAGTGTCTGAAGTGTACCTGGCAGTGTAAGCAGTACCTGGGAGTATCACGGTGTACCTGGGAGTGTCAGAGGTGTACCTGGGAGTGTCAGAGGTGTACCTGGGAGTGTCTGGAGGTACCTGGGAGTGTCTGGAGGTACCTGGGAGGTCAGAGAGTACCCAGGGAGTGTCAGAGGGGATCTGGGAGTGGCTTGGATGGTACCTGGGAGTGTCAGAGGTGTACCAGGGAGGCCAGAGTACCTGGGAGTACCAGAGGTGTACCTGGGAGTGTCATGGTGCTGGGAGTGTCAGAGGTGTACCTGGGAGTGTCTGAGGTGTACCTGGGAGTGTCGAGAGGTACCTGGGATTGCCAGAGGTGTACCTGGGAGTGTCCGTGGTACCGGAGTGTCAGAGGTACCTGGGAGTTTCTGAGATGTAACCTGGGAGTGTATGAGGTGTACCTTGAGTGTCAGTGTACCAGGGAGTGTCAGAGGAGTACCTGGGAGTTCAGGTACTGGTGTGTCAGGGGTGTACCTGTGAGTATCGGAGGTGTACCTGGGAATGTGAGAGGTGTACCTGGGAGTGTCAGAGGTGTACCAGGCAGTGTCAGAGGTGTACCAGGCAGTGTCAGAGGTGTACCTGGGAGTGTATGAGGTGTACCTGGGAGTGTCAGGTGTGTACCAGGGAGTGTCAGAGGAGTACCTGGGAGTGTCAGAGGTGTACCTGGCAGTGTCAGATGTGTACCTGGGAGTGCCTGAGGTGTACCTGGGAGTGTCAGAGGTGTACCTGGGAGTGTCAGGAGGCACTGCAGTGTCAGAGGTGTACCTGGGAGTGTCTGGGGTGTACCTGGGAGTGTAAAGGTACCTGGGAGGTCAGAGGTGTACCTGGGAGTGCCAGAGGTGTACCTGGGAGTGCCTGAGGTGTACCTGGGAGTGTCAGAGGTGTACCTGGGAGTGTCAGAGGTGTACCTGGCAGTGTCAGAGGTGTACCTGGGAGTGTCTGGGTGTACCTGGGAGTGTTCCTGGGAGGCTGGGAGGTGTACCGGAGTGCCAGAGGTACCTGGGAGTGTCAGGTGTACCTGGGAGTGTCAGAGGTGTACCTGGAGGTAAGTGAGGCACGTGGGAGTGTCAGAGGTGTACCTGGCAGTGTCAGATGTGTACCTGGGAGTGCCTGAGGTGTACCTGGGAGTGTCAGAGGTGTACCTGGGAGGTCAGAGGTACCTGGCAGTGTCAGAGGTGTACCTGGGAGTGTCTGGGGTGTACCTGGGAGCAAGAGGTGTACCTGGGAGTGTCAGAGGTACCTGGGAGTGCCAGAGGTGTACCTGGGAGTGTCAGGTGTACCTGGGAGTGTCAGAGGTGTACCTGAGTATGAGGTGTACCTGGGAGTGTCAGGTGTGTACCAGGAGGCTGGGAGGAGTACTTGGGAGCATCAGAGGTACCGGGAGTGTCAGGGGCTTACCTGGGTGTGTCAGAGGTGTACCTGGGAGTGTCTGAGGTGTACCTGGGAGTGTATGAGGTGTACCTGGGAGTGTGAGGTGCACCAGGAGTGTCAGAGGAGTACCTGAAGCATCAGAGGTACCTGGGAGTGTCAGGTGTACCTGTGAGTATCGGAGGTACCTGGGAGTTCAGAGGTGTACTTGGAGGTGCAGAGGTGTACCCAGCAGGTGTCAAAGGTGTACCTGGCAGTGTCGGCGGTGTGCCTGGCAGTGTCAGAGGTTACCTGGGAGTGTCTGAGGTGTACCTGAGAGTGTCGGAGGTGTACCTGGGAGTTCGAGGTGCACCTGGGAGTGTTTGAGCTGTACCTGGGAGTGTCTGAGGTGTACCTGGAGTGTCTGAGGTGTACCTGGAGTGTCTGGAGTTGTTCTCGGGAGTGCCAGACGTGTACCTGGGAGTTGGGGTGGGAACTGGGAGGTCAGAGGTGTACCTGGGAATGTCTGGAGGTGTGCCTGGGAGGTATGAGGTGTACCTGGGAGGTCAGTTAGGTACCAGGAGGTAAGAGGAGTACCTGGAGTGTCAGAGGTGTACCTGGGAGTGTCAGGTGTACCTGGGAGTCAGATATGTATCTGGGAGTGTCAGAGGTGTACCTGGGAGTGTCAAAGGTACCTGGGAGGTCTGAGGTGTACCTGGGAGAGGTCAGAGGAGAACCAGAGAGTAAGAGTGTACCTGGGAGTGCCAGTGTACCAGGGAGTGTCGGAGGTGTACCTGGGAGTGTCAGGAGTGCACTGAGGTCTGAGGTACCTGGGAGTGTCAGAAGTGTGCCTGGGAGTGTCAGAGGTGCACCTGGGAGTGTCTGAGGTGTACCTGGGAGTGTCTGAGGTACCTGGGAGGTCCGAGGTGTACCTGGCAGTGTCTTGAGTGTACCTGGCAGTGTAAGCGGTGTACCTGGGAGTATCAGCGGTGTACCTGGGAGTATCGGAGGTACCTGGGAGTGTCTGAGGTAACTGGGAGTGTATGAGGTGTACCTGGGAGAGTGTGGTGTGTACCAGGGAGTGTCAGAGGAGCACTGGGAGAGGTCAGAGGTTTGGGAGTGTCGGGGTGTACCTGTGAGTATCGGAGGTGTACCTGGGAGGTCAGAGGTGTACCTGGGAGTGTCAGAGGTGTACCTGGCAGTGTCAGAGGTGGGTGGGAGTGTCTTAGGTGTACCTGGGAGTGTCAGAGGTGTACCTGGGAGTGTCTGGGGTGTACCTGGGAGTGTGTACCTGGGAGGTCAGAGGTACCTGGGAGTGCCAGAGGTACCTGGAGTGTCAGTGGTGTACCTGGGAGTGTCAGAGGTGCACCTGGGAGTGTCTGAGGTGTACCTGGGAGTGTAGTGAGGTGTACCTGGGAGTGTGAGGTGTGTACCAGGAGTGTCAGAGGAGTACCTGGAAGCATCAGAGGTACCTGGGAGTGTCAGGGGGTACCTGTGAGTATCGGAGGTGTACCTGGGAGTGTCAGAGGTGTACTCTGAGTGTCAGAGGTGTAACTGGCAGTGTCGCAGGTGTACCTGGGAGTGTCAGAGGTGTACCTGGGAGTGTCAGAGGTACTTGGGAGGGTGGGGAGGTACCTGGGAGTGTCAGGGTGTACCCAGGGAGTGTCAGGTGTACCTGGGAGTGTCAGAGGTGTACCTGGAGTGTCTGAGGTGTACCTGGGAGGCCAGAGGTGTACCTGGGAGTGTTAGTGGTACCTGGGAGTGTCAGAGGTGTACCTGGGAGAGTTAGGAGGCACCTGGGAGTGTCTGAGCTGTACCTGGGAGTGTCTGAGGTGTACCTGGGAGTGCCTGAGGTGTACCTGGGAGTGTCAGAGTTGTACCTGGGAGTGCTAGAGGTGTAAATGGGAGGTGCAGGTACCTGGGAGCAAGGAGGTACCTGGGAATGTCCGAGGTGCCTGGGAGGTATGAGGTGTACCTGGGAGTGTCAGGTGTGTATCAGGGGAGGCAGAGGAGTACCTGGGAGTGTCAGAGGTGTACCGGAGTGTCAGGGTGTACCTGGAGTGCCAGGATATGTACCGGGAGTGTCAGAGGTGTACCTGGGAGTGTCTAAGGTTTCCTGGGAGTGTCTGGAGGTACCTGGGAGTCTGAGAAGAGAACCAGAGTGTGGGGAGGTACCTGGGAGTGCCAGTGGTGTACCAGGGAGTGCAGAGGTGTACCTGGAGGTCAGAGGTACCTGTAAGTGTCTCAGGTGTGTACCTGGGAGTGTCAGAGGTGTGCCTGGAGAGTGCAGAGGTGCACCTGGGAGTGTCTGAGGTACCTGGGAGTGGCCTGAGGTACCGAGTGTCTGAGGTGTACATGGCAGTGTCTGAAGTGTACCTGGCAGTGTAAGCGGGTGTACCTGGGAGCATCAGCGGTGTACCTGGGAGTGTCAGAGGTGTACCTGGGAGTGTCAGGTGTACCTGGGAGTGTCTGAGTGTACCTGGGAGTGTCTGAGGTACCTGGGAGTGTCAGAGGAGTACCCAGGAGGTCAGAGGGTACCTGGGAGTGGCTTGGATGGTACCTGGGAGTGTCAGAGGTGTACCAGGGAGGTCAGAGGTGTACCTGGGAGTGCCAGAGGTACCTGGGAGTGTCAGTGGTGTACCTGGGAGTGTCAGAGGTGTACCTGGGAGTGTCCGAGGTGTACCTGGGAGTGTCAGAGGTGTACCTGGGATTGCCAGAGGTACCTGGGAGTGTCTGTGGTGTACCTGGGAGTGTCAGAGGTGTACCTGGGAGTGTCCGAGATGTAACCTGGGAGGTAGGAGGTGTACCTGGGAGCAGTCAGGTGTACCAGGAGTGCCTGAGGAGTACCTGAGCCAGAGGTACCTGGTGTGGTTAACCCTGAGTATCAGGAGGTGTACCTGGGAATGTCAGAGGTGTACCTGGGAGTGTCAGAGGTGTACCAGGCAGAGCTCAGAGGTGTACCAGGCAGTGTCAGAGGTGTACCTGGGAGTGTATGGAGGTGCACCTGGGAGTGTCTGAGGTGTACCTGGAGTGCAGAGTTGTACCTGGGAGTGCTAGAGGTAATGGGAGTGTCAGTGGTGTACCTGGGAGGTCAGAGGTGTACCTGGGAATGTCTGAGGTGTGCCTGCGAGTGTATGAGGTGTACCTGGGAGTGTCAGGTGTGTACCAGGAGTGTCAGAGGAGTACCTGGGAGGCTCAGAGGTGTACCTGGGAGTGTGGGGTGTACCTGGGAGTGTCAGATATGTACCTGGGAGTGTCAGAGGTGTACCTGGGAGTGTCTAAGGTTTACCTGGGAGTGTCTGAGGTGTACCTGGGAGTCTAGAGAGAGAACCAGAGAGTGTAAGAGGTGTACCTGGGAGTGCCAGTGGTGTACCAGGAGGCCAGAGGTGTACCTGGGAGGTCACAGGTGTACCTGTAAGTGTCTCAGGTGTACCTGGGAGGTCAGAGGTGTGCTGGGAGTGTCAGAGAGGCACCTGGGAGTGTCTGAGGTGTACCTGGGAGTGTCTGAGGTGTACCTGAGTCTGAGGTACATGGCAGTGTCTGAAGGTACCTGGCAGTGTAAGCGGTGTACCTGGGAGTATCAGCGGTGTACCTGTGAGTGTCAGAGGTGTACCTGGGAGGTCAGAGGTACCTGGGAGTGTTCAGAGTGTACCTGGGAGGTTCAGTGTACCTGGGAGTGTCAGGAGAGTACCCAGGGAGTGTCAGAGGGTATCTGAGTGGCTTTGATGGTACCTGGGAGTGTCAGAGGTGTACCAGGGAGGTCAGAGGTGTACCTGGGAGTGCAGGTACCTGGGAGGTCAGTTGTACCTGGAGTGTCAGAGGTACCTGGGAGTGTCTGAGGTGTACCTGGGAGGCAGAGGTGTACCTGGGATTAAGAGAGGTACCTGGGAGTGTCTGTAGGCCTGGGAGGTCAGGAGGTACCTGGGAGGCTGAGATAACCTGGAGTAAGTGAGGTACCGGAGTGTCAGGTGTGTACCAGGGAGTGTCAGAGGAGTACCTGGGAGTTCAGAGGTGTACCTGGTGTGTCAGGTGTACCTGGGAGTATCGGAGGTACCTGAATGTGAGAGGTGTACCTGGGAGGTCAGAGGTGTACCAGGCAGTGTCAGAGGTGTACCAGGCAGTGTCAGAGGTGTACCTGGGAGCAAGTGAGGTGTACCTGGGAGGTCAGGTGTGTACCAGGGAGGTCAGAGGAGTACCTGGAGTGTCAGAGGTGTACCTGGGAGTGTCAGGGGTGTACCTGTGAGTATCGGAGGTGTACCTGGGAGGTTAGGAGGTGCACCTGGGAGTGTCAGAGGTGTACTGGCAGTGTCAGAGGTGTACCTGGGAGGTCTGAGGTGTACTGGGAGTGCTCAGAGGTGTACCTGGGAGGTCAGAGGTGTACCTGGGAGGTGCTTGAGGTGTACCTGGGAGTGTCAGGAGGAGAACCAGAGAGTAAGAGGTGTACCTGGGAGGTCAGTGGTACCAGGGAGTGTCAGAGGTGTACCTGGGAGGTGTGAGGTGTACCTGTAAGTGTGTGAGGTACCTGGGAGGTTCAGAGGTGTGCCTGGGAGTGTCAGAGGTGCACCTGGGAGTGTCTAAGGTGTACCTGGGAGTGTTAGAGGTACCTGGGAGTGTCAGAGGAGAACCAGAGAGTGTGAGGTGTACCTGGGAGTGTCAGTGGTACCAGGGAGGTCAGAGGTGTACCTGGGAGGTCAGGGGTGTACCTGGGAGTGTCAGGATATGTACCTGGAGGCTGGAGAGGTGTACCTGGGAGTGTCAGAGGAGTACCTGGGAGGCCTGAGGTGTACCTGGGAGGTCTGAGGTGTACCTGGGAGGTCAGAGTTGTACCTGGGAGCAGCAGAGGTAAATGGGAGGTCAGTGGTGTGCCTGGGAGTCAGAGGTACCTGGGAATGTCTGAGTGTGCCTGGGAGTGTAAGGAGGTGTACCTGGGAGTGTCAGAGGAGAACCAGAGAGTGTAAGAGGGTACCTGGGAGGTTCAGTGGTGTACCAGGGAGGTCAGAGGTGTACCTGGGAGTGTCAGGGGTGTACCTGGGAGTGTCAGGATATGTACCTGGGAGTGTCAGAGGTGTACCTGGAGGTCACAGGTGACCTGGGAGTGTCAAGGTACCTGGGAGGTCAGAGGAGTACCTGGGAGGTCTGAGGTACCTGGAGTGTCTGAGGTGTACCTGGGAGGTCAGAGTTGTACCTGGGAGGTCAGGAGGTACCTGGGAATGTGGAGGTGCCTGGGAGTGCATGAGGTGTACCTGG
>NW_024719063.1:0-5927 GCF_018991925.1 Homarus americanus | reverse complement strand
CCAGATTCATGAGACCTCGGGTGGTGTGATGTCTGTGGTGTGGTAACTCTACATCAGGTGTTGATATGAGGGACCTCATGTGGTCATGGAGACATCGGGTGGTGTGATGTTCATGTGGTGGTAACTCGTACCAGGTGTTGATATGAGGGACTCATGTGGTCATGGAGACATTGAGTGGTGGATGTTCGTGGTGTAGTAACTCATCCTTGGGTGTTGATATGAAGGAACCTATGGTTGGCAGAGACACCGGGAGGGTGTCCACGTTACAGTGATTCGTCCTCGGGTGTTGACATGAAGGACTGGCCGGCCGGCCTCTGTTGTTCCAGGAGGACGGATTAGCACCTCCTTGTCAGAAGATGATGGTTAGTTCCCAGGTGCTTATCTCACTGGTGGGTCCGGCTTTCACTGGTACTGTCTAGTGCTAATTCACTGGCTTAAACACTGTTCATCACTGTTCAACACTGGTCCCACTTTTTTCCGAAACGAAATTGAAACTTTGATTATGTAGATTCCCAGTGGTGAGGAGTGGGTGGGGAGAAGGACTTGGGGAATGGGCCCACATTGGTTAAGGGGCAGCTGCTTAATGGGAGCAGCGCCTGAATAGGTCTTGACCCACAGTGGTCAGGGATGTCGTGTGTGTGTGTGTGTGTGTGTGTAGACCTATGAGACACCTGTAATATATGTGTGTGTGTGCCTGCCTTGTGAGACACCCTGGACAAGTGTGTATTGACCTATGAGACACCCTACTTCAGGATTATGCCTGCTCTGAGACACCCCAGACAAGGTGTGTGTGTGTGTGTGTGTGTGAGACCTATGAGACACTCTGTAGTGTATACGTGTGCAGTGACTTGAGAGGCACCAATGTTAAGTGTGCCCATTTATGAGAAACCAATACATATGTGACCAACTTGTGAGATACCCTGTAGACGTGTATGTGACCTTTGAGAGACCCTGTACATTAGGGGCAGGAAAAACACTTTTATTTGAGTTGCAGGCTGCACTTTTTAGGCATCGTTTGTATGGCTGTAACAAACACCTGTGCAAAATTTCATGCCATTTCATGCATACTTTTCAACAAAAAAGGTAGAAAAATTACTTACTTACTTTTGAGGTTATTGTATGTAGAAATCTGGATGATGATGATGATGGGAATTAGAATGGGGGTGGAGGAGAAGGAAGAAGAAGGCATTGGGGGTGGAAGAGAAGTCACCCCATGGCACTTATTCACCCATAAAATTTTAGTTTACTCTTCTTGGTGTATTTCAAGATTATTTTCTTTAAATCAACACTGCACTGCATTATATATTGTCAATATGTAAAATATATTTCAAATGACCAATAATTTGTGAAACACAGAAAAAAAAGCATTTAGTGGAGAGAGTCTCAAGCAAGATGTTGCCTCCACGAAACAGAGAGACTACTTTGTACATCGTGTGTGTGTTAATAGGTTGTATGGCACACACACAAACTTGTTTCTATACCTTCAATTATGTTCAATAATTAAAATGACTTAAAAATTAATATTAAACTGTTAAAATTGTGAATAGTATAAACTTCTTGATATTTACTAAAATAGTAAGAAATTTAAGCCCTAAAACAGTTACTGTATTAATGGGACTAAAACTTTACAGCTGGTGGACATAAATGCAAGCAGCTTATGTTAAACGGTTAAGTAAAAAACTCGTTAATCGAGAGTTGCTCGTTAACGAAGTTAGAGATCTTATGGAAGATGTCGTTAACGAAATCTCGTTAACCGAGGACCACTGCTATAGCATTGTATAATATAGCATACAGTGTATAGCATATCATAGCATAGTATAGTACAGTATAGTATAGTATAGTACAGTACAGTATAGTATAGTGGGAAGGCGGCACAACTCTTAACTGACATTTCCCTATTCGGTGTTATTAGCGTGTCAGTCAACATTATAACTTATAGTGTCACAGGTCAGTCAGGTCAGGGTTGCAGTGATCTGGGTCAGTAGTCCTGCGTCGGGGCAAATGTCAGTCAATAGTACTATGTGACAATTAAAATATTAACACCATGTTTTTCAGAGCTATATGCAATAAATGCCATTAAAATGTACAGTGAATATTGAAATACTGGCGATATGTTAAAGAGTATTGTTGCTCAGAGGATGTATTAGGGTTTTCTAACTTAGACTGGTTACATATGGATAACACTGATTAGTATATACATGTATACTGTATATAGGTTCTAATTAAGTATCTCAATATTTGGTGGGTTTTTGTATGAAAACAGTAATTTATGAAAACTAATACATTTTGTTTAATAAAATGTCCAAGAGAGAAATATTGGTGTGTTTAACCTTGGTAAGCTGTGTGTAGTTACCAACCTGCATCAGTGTGTTGTTTGGGTTCTTCCTGTAAACATTGTCATGAGATATTTTTTGTGTGTGTATTATCCTAAATACAGTAACATTACCTTTATGTCAGGCTAGTACTGCTGTATAAACAAGTGCAAATACTGAACCTCCATAACTAAGGTAAGTTGAACTTCTGTATCATATGACATTTCTTATCATATAAGTTGTGTTTTGATGCTGGGAACAATATGTAACATACTTTCTCATTGTTTATGCTGTACTGTACAAGAGATAAATACACCCTCCATCTGGCCTACCTGTATATTTGCAGGTATACATACTATACAACCCCTCTGCTCCTCTTGTTAATATTTGCTAATAATGCTCACCACTTCTAGGGATATAACATTACAATCTACCCAATATTTACCAGTTTTTTTTATTTATAATTTTTAACAAATATTAACTTGATACTATTGAATTAACTGGAATGGCACAGTACAGTACTAATACTTTATTATATACTACCAACCAGCCTAGTAACATGGTGGTAACATATCTCTGAATACAGTACTGGGGCCCTGATACTCAAAACACCTCATAAATTGCATATATATTAGCCGAGATACAGTACACTAATTGCAGACTCCTCACAGTCACGTAAATTTAACATACTCAAAATTTATTTACAGTTCAATAAGCGGTCCGTAAAGTTATCATAACTCCTAGTGTTTACCCTGTAAATTCAGTTCTCTTGTCGAGGAGTAGATGGTAGTGCAGGAGCTAGTTAGTATCAGCGGCTCAGTTAACAAAATCATCAACCAATACATGAGAAGGAGAAATCAGCTGAGAAGCGATGTATTTGATATTAGTTTGTAAACAAAAGTGGAGGGGCAACCCACCTGGAAAAGCGATAAAATTTCAGTGAGACTGAAGTAAAGCGCCATGGTGTGAAATTAGCCAAAAGAAAAGCACAGGGAAATTTAGCCTAGAACATGGTGTTTTCCTTTTCAATGTTTTGAGTCATTTGGTACAGATTGTCTTGAGTTCACTCTAAAAACAACAATTTAAAGCCTGAAAAATATATCTGATTATCAAGTAAATTTTTCTTAAGTGTCTCTACCCTATGATACTGTTCTTGAAAAGTCTGGAACTAGACCTAAGGTAGCTGCTGAACAGTAAATCTCACTGATGGCCTGACACTCACCAAACAACCATGTACACATTCTAGCTAACCCTAACATACCATAACATAAAATAACATAACCAAACCAAACTCACCAACCTATTGGTATAATTTCTTATTTAAAATATTCCTCATGTTATAACTAAATTGAGTAGGCCCCCCGTTTAAACATTGTGGCCTAAGAATGAAAAAGGAGTTTTTATATGCCCCTATTAATCAAGTTAATGCAATCCATATTTTACATACATTTACTTTTGGCTAACCTTTAGAGCTTTTCATGTTATCATAAGCCATATACATAAGAAAATAGAGGGGCTAGGCTATTGGTTGAATATTAGAAAAACAAGGTGAAGTCTAGGCAGGAATGTTCACTTCACCTCATATTTGGCTTTCATTACTGAGGGATATTTCGGCTATACAACATTAATAAGTTCTATCTGCAAGTTTACTCAGTCATAAAACATATTTTTTACCCTAAGTGTGAACAATACAAACCTTCTGTTTTGGTGAAAAATATCTTTATAATTTGTAGAAGACAAAAGATCGTCTCCTTCAAACTGCGACAAATACAAACACTCAAAGCCTCATATTATTAAAACAAAAATTTTTCACGAAAGACAAACTGAAATACAGTACTATATTTCAGTATGTTGATCATACAAAACATTTTTCTTCATTATTCTATGAAAAAACAAGTCTAACAAGCATTATTACAACATATATTATTATTTTATACAATCGATTAGTGACTACTACATCGGGTTGAGAGTGTTACACAGCCTCAGGGCTGGTGTAAATTATGTGCTTTAACTACGGAGTTCGATGTCAAATATTTGTTTTGAGTATACCATCGGTGTTTTGAGTATACTCAGCGGTGTTTGGTGTTCTAGCGGTGTTTTGAGTATACCATCGGTTGTTTTAGTTATAGCGGTGTTTGGAGTATATACCAGCGGTGTTTGAGTATACCATCGGTTGTTTTGAGTATACTAGCGGTGTTTTTGATGCTCTCATCGGTGTTTTAGTATACCAGCGGTGTTTGGAGTATACCATGGTGTTTGAGATATACCGTGTGTTTGAGTATACCATCGGTGTTTAGTATATAGCGGTGTTTGAGTATACCAGCGGTGTTTTGAGTATACCATCGGTGTTTGAGTATACCAGCGGTGTTTTGAGTATATCGGTGTTGGTATACACGGTGTTTGAGTATACCATCGGTGTTTGGAGTATACCATCGGTGTTTGAGTATACCAGCGGTGTTTGGAGTATACTAGGTGTTTTGAGTATACCAGCGGTGTTTTAGTATACCGTCGGTGTTTTGAGTATACCAGCGGTGTTTTGAGTATACCATCGATTGTTTTGAGTATAGCGGTGTTTGAGTATACCAGCGGTGTTTTAGTATACAGCGGTGTTTAGGTATACCAGCGGTGTTTTGAGTATACCGGTTTGAGTATACCAGCGGTGTTTGAATTATACCATCGGTGTTTGAGTATACTGCTTGTTGTTTGGAGTATACCAGCGGTGTTTTGAGTATACCGCGGTGTTTGATATACCGATCTGAGACTGTAGAAGTCAGTTACAGGACTTAAATATGAACGTCGTTATCGGAGCTTTCCTGTACGTATGCCCTTCAAATTCGCGGGGGGGTTAAGATCTCAAAGAAATGTGTACTGTACAAAAAAATGTGATGGCCCTTAAGACAATTATTTCTTTTACCTGTATTGTGATGTATGTTTGTGTGTTTACACACACACATACTATAATAATAAATAAGGAAAATCCTCTCACGAATAATCAAATTTTTGTTTGTTTTTAAATGTTGAGTCTACCCTCAGGTTCCTCCGTGCTTTGTGTGACAAGCCGCGGAGTGGAGGTGAGTGGAATTCAACATTTAAAAAAAATTCTGATTATTTGTGAGATTCTCCAGTAATATTTTTTTATGTGTGTGTGTGTGTGTGTGTGTGTGTTTGTGTGTGTGTATACAATACAATACAATACAAGTGTGTGTGTGCGTGTGTGCATACAATACAATACAGTACTGTACATATATACTGTACAATCGGAAAAAATTTATTAAAAATATTGAGTCTACCTCAACTCCCTCCGTGCTTTGTTATTAATAAAAGCGGAGTGAACCTAGTAGACTCAACATTAAAAAAATTCTGATTATTAGTGAGAGGATTTTCCATTATTATTTATTTTTATGTGTTTTTTGTGTGTGTCTACACACACACACTATATATACAATTAAAAGAAATACATTTCCTAGAGCAAACACATAAAGGAATATACATTTCTTTGTACACAAGTAAAATCACCCCCCCTCCCCCACCTTGTCAGCAAATGTTATTCATGGCCATTTGAGAACCTAACCCCCGTGATTTGGGGCCCCTGATCTCATGATTATATAGTATCAC